>NW_024082197.1:0-92500 GCF_003009895.1 Hyaena hyaena | reverse complement strand
AAAAATATATGAAACATAATGTTATACACTTTTATTTAAGAATAAAGCATACTTATCTCTATATAATAAAGCAACATATCTATTACACATTTAGACTATAGTCATATTGCCATTGTATTATTTATTAGGGTCTTTATTTTTCATGAATATTTTAATTTAAATGATAAAAAATAAACACAAAACAGAAAGGTATATGTGCTTATTTACTTTTTTAATACTTAGTTTAAAGCCCATAAATATCTATATATAAACTTATTACAAAACATAAAAATCTGTATATAAATTTATCACAAGTAGATATTGCTGGCCAAATGCTATTTTTCATAACTATATTTATATTGTTATTTTATATTTATAATAGATGGAAATGAAAAGTTGTATACAAATCTAAATATTTCAGATTGAAAGCACAAAACAAGTAGTTGTGCACGTAGTAGGCATCAAAAATCACATTTGATTCATTTTTGACATAATGGAGGAGAGATGAATGTTTTTCTGAGTAGTCCCATATCATGTCACACTCTGAATATTCAGACACATTTTAATCACCTTTCTTACATTCTTTGTATTTTTTTTGTGGAATACCCATACATTTTATCGTTAGTTCTGAGCCATCTTGCAATGGAGGTCAAAATAATTCTTGAGATTGTCACTTGACAAAAAAGAAACCATAAAAATTAATAAATTCATCAGTAGCATGAGCGATTTTGAGAGCCCCAAAGATTCAGAACCTCTGTAGATATTGTGTGGAATGATGGAATGAGAAGGTGCTAGGAACTAGTGGAGTTTAAATTCGGTGTGTGGCAACAGATGAGAATTAGGTGAGCAGAGACTAGGGAATAATTTAAATAAATTGTGCATATATGTATGTGTTGTTGTTGTTGTTACATTAGCTAGTTTTTTCTAAGTTTCAGAACCCTATCATATGTTAATTTTTGTGGGCCACAGTTTACTCCCACCAATGAAAATCCAAGATGTTAAATTAAAAAAAATTGCTTTTATTTTAATTTGATCTTATTCCACTTGTTTGGGGCCCTACTGATGATTTCCAAACAGGGGTAGTTATTTGGCTCCCTAAATTAGAACAACTACCTTCCCAAACAGTGTCCAGAGAACAAGTATTCACAGGAGCCTAAAAAGATAAGTGTGAGATTTTTTTCTTCCTTTTTTCTTTCTTTATCCTTCCATTCTTTGTCAATTTAGGCATCATATACTGGTTGAACACCCATTGTGTCCCATTTGGGTGTTTGGGCATTTGGCCATGGAGTTAGAACAGAGACTAGGCTGGGCATAATACATTTTTTCATGGAACCTGTAGACTAGTTGAGGAGCACAAGCTCTAAAACAATAATTGCTCACCTGAGGAATTTCACTGAAATGGAAATCAGGATGATGTGAGAGCAGAAACTAGGAGGAAACTATTCTGGCACGTTGTGTCAGGGAAGGCTCCCCTAAGGTAATGATTATAAAACTGAAACCTAAAAAGTGAAGAAGAGATATCTGGGTGGAAGAGGAAGATGGAGCAGCTCAGAGATGAAAAAGTGACAATAAAATAAATCCAATATATGGGAGCTGAGAGAGCAAAGGAAAAGAGTGAGAGAATAGACAGAAAATGTTTCATGAAAAATCTGCTTCCCTTTTTAAAACAAAATTTTAATGTTTATTTTTGAGAAAGAGAGCATGAGTGGGGGAGGGGCAGAGAGAGAGGGAGACAGAATCTGAACAGTTTCCAGGCTCTGAGCTGTCAGCGCAGAGCCCCATGTGGGTCTTGAACGCACGAACTGTGAGATCATGACCTGAGCTGAAGTTGGATGCTTAACTGACTGAGCCACCCAGACGCCCCAGAAAAATCTGCTTCCCTTCTAGTCAACACATATTTGTTGGATGAGTACCAAGTGTCCAACAGTGTTCTAGGTTCTAGGGAATAGATCAGTGAACAATAGACCAAAATTCTTACTTTTGTGAAACTTTATTCTTTTCTCTGTCAATAAATAACATATCAAAGCTTATGTTCTTTTATCTGTCAATAAATGAAGTGTAAAATGTTTTCTTCTTACCTTCTAACATCTTTATATTTACTCTTTACTTGCTTATTTTTATTATTAAAAATCCTTGATACTATTTTATTTTTCTAATTTGATGACCTTTAACGTATTTTCTCCTATATCTTATTGACTTGACTTGTATTTCCTATCCCTAAATTCCCAAAAGAAAAGTGTAGCCACTGGTAGTATTCTAAGTATGAGTTGATATGCTACCAAATAATGTTATACCATAATTAATTTTATAATACATTATTTTGTAGAAAATGCCAATAGAAGTATTGATTATTTTCATATTAATCCATAATATAGAATGGGGAATTCATGGCAAATTCATGATTACTTCAAAATCTAGAAGTAATGATCTTATTGTAGTCAGTATGTGTTATATGCATGAAAACATTTTTTTAATGTTAAGCTCCATAATATGAAAGGTAAAAAAAGGATTAAGCTAAGAGTCATATAAAATGACTAAAAATGGAGTAAAGTTTAAAAATGACTGATTGAAATGTTGATTTTTAAAAGTATGGAGTTTTCTGGGGCCCCTGGGTGGCTCAGTCAGTTAAGCATGTGATGTCAGCTCAGGTCATGATCTCACGGTTCATGAGTTTGAGCCCTGCATAGGGCTCTATGCTGACACCTCAGAGCCTGGAGCCTGCTTTGGATTCTGTGTCTCTCTCTCTTTGCCCCTCCTCGATTCATTCTCTATTTCCCTGTCACTCAAAAATAAATAAGCATTAAAAATTTTTAAATAAAATAAAAGTATGGAGTTTTCTTATCACAACCATCTGCTTATTGCATGAAATAAGAAAAAAAAAGTCATAACCTGCAGAAACAGAGATCCAGGGAGGAATTTTCACAGCAGATATTATTAGTTCCAATAATTGGTTGTCACAGGAGACTGTAGGCATCTCATTTTTGTGACAAAAGGGTGAAATTTTACTATATTGCCTCTAAGCAAATCTGTATTCCAGAAAGAAAAAAAAACTGAGGCAATCCAGGTCATAAAGTAAAACAATCAAACAGGAATCAAATTAGTTGGTTCTGAGAACAAGTCATGAAACAAAGTATGAAAATTTGAAATTTTTGAGGAAAATGTGACCACAATCAAGTTTTCTTTGTTTCTCGTAGAATTTTGATGTTTGTTTTAGTTTATTTGTTCCCTAACCCAGAAATAGGGCAGATAGGCAACAGAAAATAAAAGAAGGAAAGAAAAATTATATTGCAATATCATTAACATTTACAATAATAAAGTTACAATGAGCCATGCTTTATAAACCTTTTATACAGAAGAGATATTCCTCTAACTGGCATGTTTGGGGCAAGTCCTGCTAAAAGCACAGAATTGGGCCAGAAGACCTGTGAAATCCATAAAAGCAAGTATGAATTTTCCAATTCACTGACTATAATCTTTTGGGAGCAGCATAATGGATACATTATTGTATTAATATTTATTTTTAACATCTATCTTGCTGGGGAAGATAACAAATGTAGATGGACCTTGTAAAATCCAAACATGCTAATGTTTTTACTTGTACAAAGTTGATCAATACAGAGAAGATGATGTTTCTGTCTCCTTAAAGTCGATCTGATGCCAGGCATTTAAAAGCATTCAGTTTTCATAAGATAATTGCGAACATTAATTTGTATATAATTTCAATAATTTGAATTCAATTGAAGAACTCATGCTATTTGGCTTAGTGTTTTGAAGTGTATGTGATTATGACCTGAAAGGCAGATTAATAGCAGGATTATGGTCTTATAGATCATACAATTCATTATACTCTCAGTAATCAATATCTGGCATCAGATACTACAACTTTACTGTATATATTTCATTCATTTAGATGGACAGATCTATATTTTTGTTACTTTACTGTGCTGCATATATCATGAGCAAAAGGCCTTTTTGAAATCTTTAAAGCTATTAGGCTTTGTATTGCTTTGCAACTTAAGGACCTAGTATTTGGAAGTTTACACTGAGTCAATAACCTTTAGTCCTAAAGACCATAACTGAAAAGATCATTAGAAATAATATTTTGCTATATTCAGCTATTATATTCAATATTTAATTTTCTTAGTCTCTTTTCATCATATAAGTACTACTACCCAAATAGCCTATTCTTAATTATTAAGACACATTATTGAAAAACACATTCTTAATATTCAGCTTCTTGCTGTATTCTGTGTAGTGGGAACAATTAGAGAGTATTGGGGAGAAATGATTAGCTTTCAGTTATAAAACAGACTGACACATTTGAGTCTGTGAAGCAACATTAAGACACTAAGAAAAGCACCATGAGTGATATGGTTGGCTTTCTTTGGTTTCAGTGGCTGAACTGATAGCACCATGTTAGAGACAATATGTAGTTTTGGAAAAAAAACTAACCCAGCATTATTGGATTAAGATCTAGCTCTTTGACATGAAAGTTATAACTGTCTGTAAAAGCTAAAAGAAGAAATTGCTGCCTTGAAAATTTTACTATAGCCTAATGCTGGGGTTCCAATGTTAAATGAAATTTCAGAATATATTATCAATTTTAGAACTACAGTATCCTTCCATGGTCTAGAGTCTTTTCTAGTCTGAGGAACTCCTTCACCTGCTGTCAGCTAACGCTGTGTCCCATTGCTCTGTCAATGTCCCCTTCTCCCTTGCCTCCTTTTCAGGGAATTTTTGAAGCTATTTATAGCATCTTCTAGTTCCTTATCTTGTTCAAGATGGAGAACACACTCATCTCTGTGATGATCCTAGTGGAGAATGGAACCATTCCTAGTCTCTCCCAAGCAGAGCCAGTCTTTGAGGTGTTACAGAGGAAATGATTCAAATCCTCTGTCCAGAGACATGTGTGAAGAGCCAGTTCACTGGTGTGTGTATGACATATCCTCTGACACAGTCTACTGATGTCCATGTCAACTAAACTTCTAGTGTACCATCTCCAAGACACTGTGTTAGTAAAATGGCACATCTGCTAATAACACCCAGTATGTTTGCTCATGCAACATTCAGATTCTTGATTAGTAAAGCTCTTTTTCAAAGCTGTAGGCTCTTGAGGAAACTGTATATATAACCCTGGGGTATCGCCATGCCTCTTCCATGCCCTTTAAAATACAATTATTCTTAGACTTGATATTCTTTGAATAACATTTGAAGATAGCACAATACACAGTATTCATATTGCTCTACAAATTAAATGTAGTAGATAGTGACTTTTTAAAATCATTTTCCTCTAAAAGTGTATACTTTAGAGTTCCTTCAAATGGTCTTACCCATTATTCTTTTATCTGATAATTTATATCATATATATCTTTATAAAATATTTACTGCTGCTTCTGTATACATAAAAGATAATTAATAAGCAGTCGTTGACTGATTAAGCTTACAGTACATCTATGTTAGGAATAAAAATTCCTTGAATTCTTTGAAAAAATTCTTTGAAAACCCTTCAAATAATGGTTCTAGAAAACCTTTATTGAGCTCTTACTAAGTGAGATATGTATAGAAGTTAATGAAGTAAATCTTTTACTTAACAATGAAAGTGTAATTATCCCTATTTAACAGAGGCACTGCTTGCAAAGAGGTTAAAAAATTTACTGAGGGTCCGACAGCAAAATAGTGGGAGAGCCAATACCCAAATCACAAGATGCCTACTTTTTGCCAAAGTACTATTATGCATCCTGTTATATTTATTTATCTTTAGTTTTCAAGTTAGTTATTTGTTTTGAGAAAGGGAAAGAGAGAGAGGGGGAGAGAGAGAGAGAACAAACAGGAGTGGGGTAGAGGGAGAAGGAAAAAGAGAATCACAAGCAGGCTCCATGCTATCAGCAAAGAGGTGACATGGGACCCCATTCCACAAACTGTAGAATCAGGACGTGAGTTGAAACTGAGAATTAGACACTTAACCAACTGAACCACCCAGGCATCCTCTCCTGTCATATTTACACAAATTTTATTCAGTCATTGAAGTTCAATTTAATCCGTTCATCTCTTATTGAGCCCATACTTTGTGCCTGATACACAGGCCAAACGAAACACAAAAGATTCAGGGATATGAGACATTTCAGTTAAAAAAAAATCATTTCCCAAATTTTGAAAACTATTGAAAATTCTCAGTTTTGTAATATAGAATTTGAATTTTTTTAAATATTTAAAACCTTTCTTTCACAATTATTTTCTTCATTAACAAGTTATATTTTGGCATCTACATATTATTAGTTACCTATATCACCAGATATGATATAAGTTAGAGATTGCCATATTATGAGGCTGACAGTTGAAGAAAAACAATAAAAAGAAATATCAGACAATAGGTTATCACTTTTGTCACATTAAATCATTGAAGACTGAAAATCAGCCAGTTAAAGTCAATAGAAGTGGTGTGCCACAGGCATTCACATATATTATTGAGATATATGCCAGTCAGAGATGTGTATGTTATTATCATGGTTTTTGCAGTTGACTGTCCAAGGGTAGAGGAGAAAGTAGCACCTGCAAAGATGATCTTGAGTTTTACAGTGATTTGTGAAATTAGAAAAAGGGCTGGAAACAACCTGAATGAAGTCACATAAGAATAAGGCCTGGGTGCATATGCAGGAAAATCTTGAAGACTGCTATTCTGTATGTCAATCTAGATAGATGCTGTACACCATCATCGAAGGAAGGTCTAAAATTTAAACAGAATGATTCAGCAAAACCTTAACTACTTTCCAACCTGTTTTTGAATACATTTTGTAGCAACATTCTTAATTGTTGATCTATTTTAGATGCTTTAATGATGAGAATGAGGCATGTAGTAAGGGTGGGCAGAGGAAATGTACAGGGGGAGCAACTACTTGAATTAGGAAACAGAATGCAGCCACGCTTAGCAGTTCTTTCCTAAAATAGAAGTGTACATCAGTTTTAACTTGGCTCTGGCAGTAATGATTATCATTGAAATAACCCTAAGCAGTTTCTGAAACCTGTGCATTTACTGTATGAGATTTACACTAACACTAGATCAATCGTGAGTACTACTGGTCTCTCCAAAGACTTTTGGAAGCAAGTTCTTGAACACATTTTTTTTTAATCTAGCTTAAAGATACGGTAGATTTTTTTCTTCCTTCCCTCTTTATTGCTAGGTATTTTATTATTTTTGGTGCAACTGTAAATGGGATTGTTTTCTTAATTTCTCTTTCCACTGCTTCATTATGAGTGCATAGAAAGCAATGTATTTCTTTTTTTAATTAAAAATATTTTAATGTTTATTTTTTGAGAGAGAGAGACAGACAGAGACAGACAGAGAGAGACTCTGAGAGGGGAAGAGGCAGAGAGAGAGGGAGACACAGAATCCGAAGCAGGCTCCAGGCTCTGAGCTGTCAGCACAGAGCCTGATGTGGGGCTTGAACCCACGGACTGTGAGATCATGACCTGAGCCAAAGTTGGTTGCTTAATCAACTGAGCTACCCAGGCGCCCCTTTTAGAAAAGTTTTTTTTTTTTTAAATAATTTTTTACTTGTGAGACAGAGAGGCAGAGTGTGAGTGAGTGAGGGGCAGAGAAAAGGAGACACAGAATCCGAAGCAGGCTCCAGGTGCTAAGCTGTCAGCACAGAGCCTGAGGCGGGGCTTGAACTCACAAACCGTGAGATCCTGACCTGAGCCAAAGTGGGAAGCTTAACTGATTGAGTCACCCAGGTGACCCGGAATGCATACTATTTCTGTATACTGAATCCATTGATCAATTCTAGGTTTGGTGGAGCCTTTAGGGTTTTCTATATATAGTGTCATGTAATTTGCACATACTAAAAGATTTTACTTCTTCCTCACCAATTTAGATGCCTTTATTTCTTTTTGTTGTTGGATTGCTATAATGTTCCTTCACTTTTTAAAAAAAAATGTCTGTTTATTGATTTTTTTTTTTTTTTTTTGAGAGAGAGAAAGAGAGGAAGAGAGGCAAACAGAGTGGGGGACAGAGCAGGCTCTGTGCTGACAGTAGACAGCCTTATAAATACAGAGCTTGAACTCAAGAACCATAAAAACATAACCTGAGCTAAAGTGAGACCTTTAACCCACTGAGCCACCCAGGAGCCCCTTTCCTCCCTTTTAGTATGTTTTCACTCTCATGTGTATGTATTGATGGGTCATTTACTGTATATGTTACTTATACAATTGGAGTTCTTCGTCATCCCTTGAACTCTTAACAAAACCATATATTTAGCTAAATAAATAAATGCTAATGTTTCATCCTTATGCAACACCTTGAAGGTGACCCTTCATTTGATAATGACGAAATGTTAGATACCATTTTTTATTTTATTTTGTTATTATTTTTAATGTTTTTTATTTCTGAGAGAGAGACACACACACAGTGTGAGCAGGGAAGGATCAGAGAGAGAGGGAGATACAGAATCTAAAGCAGACTCCAGGCTCTGAGCTAGCTGTCAGCACAGAGCCCGATGCAGGGCTTGAACCCACGAACCGTGAGGTCATGACCTGAGCCGAAGTCGGGTGCTTAACCGACTGAGTCACTCAGGCGCCCCATACTATTTTTTAAATTTCCTGATGTGACCAAGTTTTCTACACTGGTCTGGGCCATCCAGAGATTAGCTGGTGTTTTTGACACTATGTATTTCACATCTCAGAGAGATTTGGAAGTCCTCTATTCTGTACCCTGGGAACCACATAGCACTAGTTACTTTGAACACTCACTCAAGCACTGAGTCCTCTAATTCCAAATAATGCCCACTTACAAATTGTAAATGAGTTTTCTACACATCAGTCTTTTTGAAATATAAAATATAGCAGACTAAGCATTATTTTTATTATAGTTGGTATTCTCTCTCTACATTAATTTGGAATTAAATATACATAACCACAGATACTGGAATAAGTTTCCTCCTATAAATATCAATTTAAAAGATAAAAAGGACATTGAAAAGTTGGTATGTTGAAATAATTTTAAAATTTATTTCGGGGCACCTGGGTGGCTCTGTTGGTTAAGCATCCGACTTTGGCTCAGGTCACGATCTCACAGTTTGTGGATTTGAGCCTTGCATCAGGTTCTGTGCTGACAGCTCAGAGCCTGGAGCCTGCTTCAGATTCTGTGTCTCCCTCTCTCTGCCCCTCACCTGCTCACACTCTGTCACTCTCGCTCTCTTTCAAAAATAAATAAACATTTAAAAAATAAAATTTATTTCACAGAAAATTGCCTGAGAAAAAGTTCCTATAGTTTCCAGAAGAAATTTCTTCTTAGAATGTGAATATGATGCTTATCCAAGCATGGTCCACTTCCATTTATATGTTAGATTCATTTTTCAAACACTGAAAATACCAATTTTATGGGAAAACCTTCTACATTTTACTTCATATAACCTCTAATCCAGATTTAGTACCTAATATATAGCTAGCACTGTACTAAGGATTCCTTGCTCATCCTACGTCATGGTTTGAAAACAAAACATGAAGATGATGTCCTCCCATCTAACTTGATGCTTGTCTATAACAAAGATGTCATCCAAGAAACAGCTACTTATTTGCTAGTAGGTTGGAGGAGGAAAGATGGAATTACCAAGCAGACTTCACTCCCATTTACAACTGGATCAGCTTTTAGTCAGCTAAATTGAGATCAATAGCAAATTTCTACTAGGAAGGAATAATACTATGGCAGTTTTATTACCATTCACTCTGTATGGATGTAAGTTTTGACCCATGAACCAGAATTTCATGCACCTTTTTGAAAGTCATATTTAAACTATGTTTGTTCTTGATGTCCAGGCCTAAAGTGGTATCATGAAGAGATCTTGATCTTATGAGATGCTAGACTCACTGTGGGATGGGTGAGTTGCACTCTAGGCCAAAAAAAAAAAAGCTTCTCTTGCTTTGTTTTATTTTCCCTAACAGTGCAATCAGCTATTGGCATAGTCAGAAATGCTTTTCCAACATTACAGGTACAGATGGCTCTAGGTCAGCCCTCAAATTGCTCTTCTGCTCCTCTCCCGGTCTGGGCAAAGCTTCCAGCCTCTCATGGTTTAAGTCTTCCAGGCTAATTCCTCACCCAGGACCCTAGATGCAGTGAATAAATCAAGATTTCAAAAGTGAGGACAAGACTCAGTCTAAGACACTCATCTCTTTTTCAGTCATCTTACACCTATGATCTTATTAGGCAAGTTTTCTTCTACTAACAAAAACCAGATTGTGGGGTTTTTCCCTTAGTTCTTGAAAATTTCTGCTGCCTGTTCATAATCTCCCCATTTTCTCAAAGAAAGAAGTTTAGAACTCAATGTATAAAACCAATCCATCTTCTTGGGATAGGAGAGAAAAAAAAGATACGATGTAGGTATTTGCATGTTCTCAGACAATTATCCTGGTAAAGTTCAATGGTTTGCTCATTCACTAAACACTTATTAATCATCTTCCACATAATGCTAAGAGCTGATGATTCAGTGGTGAACTTTCAGAATTTGTAGAAGTCATAAAAGCCTCATTTTGATATTTATTCAATTTCCACTAATTTTGCTATCCACTCCATTAAAATTATATGGAATCAGCCATTTAAATTTTTTTATGTTTATTTATTTATTTTGAGAGAGAGACTAAGCAGGGAAGAGACAGAGAGAGAGAGAGGGAAAGAGAGAGAATCCCAAGCAGGCTCCACACTGCCAGCATAGAGCTCAATGTGGGGCTCAAACTCACAAACTGTGAGATCATGACCTGAGCCAAAATCAA
Organism: Hyaena hyaena; assembly: GCF_003009895.1. NCBI lineage: Eukaryota > Metazoa > Chordata > Mammalia > Carnivora > Hyaenidae > Hyaena > Hyaena hyaena. The sequence goes on along the minus strand of NW_024082197.1, from coordinate 81,760 downwards.
TAGTTGGAGGCTTAACTGACTGAGCCACCCAGGCACCCCTGGAATAAGCTGTTTTTAAAAATAAACAAAGTATGTTTGGTTTAAACTCTAATAGTCTCTTAAAATGTTTTTTCCAGTGGATTAAATCTTATAAGTTTATTTCTCTTTCTCTTATCTTATCCACGGTGGACCATGTCAAGAGGCTCTGCTGATCATCAACAATCAGGGATGTGAGCCAAAAGAGCAACTAGAAAAAATTATTTTATTTTAGAGAGACAATGAGAGCATGAGCAGTGGAGAGAGGCAGAGGAAGAGTAGGTGAAAATCTTAAACAGTCTCTGTGCTCTGCACAGAGGCTGATAGGGGCTCAATCCCATGACCCTGAGATCATTACCTAAGCAGAAATTTTAGAGTTGGAAGCTCAACCAACTTAGCCACCCAGGTGCCCCCTTATCCAAGAAAACAATCTTGATTAAAAACCGCCACTGATTAGACTTCAGGTATTGCATAATATTATATACTCTCACTTCAATAATTTTATGAGAGAAAATATAGTCTTTATTATTTTTTACTAATTTCTTTGTCTTCCTTTCTTTCAAATCTTATAAAAAACAATTGAGCATAACTAAATATTTAAAAAACAATTTGCAATGTTTATTTTTGAGAGAGAAACATATACACAGAGTGCGAGCAGGGGAGGGGGCAAAGAGAGAGTGAGACACAGAACCTAAAGCAGTCCCCAGGCCCTGAGCTGTAAGCACAGAGCCCAACCCAGGCCTTGAACCCATGAACCGTGAGATCATGACTTGAGCTGAAGTAGGATGCCCAACTGACTGACGCACTCAGGTGCCCTGAGTATAACCAAATATTTTAAAGGTAGTTTATAAGTATTATACGGAAGCTTGTTTTAGAACCTCCTTTCAGATATCTAATTTAGATAATTTCTGCCCAAGCAAAGACTCCTGCAGTATCAGAGGAAATACAGCACTGAAGAGAGAGAAAATAGTTTATTTTTGATCTTGAAATAGGGATTGTTAATGTCAAATAAATGTCCTCTCTAATCATCTGTCTTTACAATAATAGCTTATCAAATGATAATTGGCAGCTCTGTTATGTTTGTTGGAGGGTATTTTAGGGCTACTATTCCTAGAACAGTGACCAAATCAACAATAAGTATGCAGCAAGATCTTGGGACAATGCAGCATTCCCCTGGATCTGGATTTAGGAAAAGGAATAAACATGTCTGAATGTATTCAGTTGACTAAAGGGTGGGCTTATATTTCGTTTCATATCCAGTCAGAAAGATGACAATGGAGGTGGTGGGATTTGGGAGGAAAAATACTGATGGTGTTGATAGCCAATGAAGTGAGATTGGGTTCTGGAAGAATCTGAGAGGCAGTTATTTTCAGGTTTAGATTACTGAGATTTTGAGTCACGCTACTCCTTTCTTAAGACTTTGTATAAAGGGCAAGAGTTTAGCCCAGTACTTATGCATAAAGATCTTAGCTTGATAAAAAATAAAACCAGAGTTTTCAGTTTCATAAATAAGTAACATTGAACTGTTTCCATCTCTGTAACTTTGCTGTGAGGAATGCAATGACAGATTCTGTGCTGTGTTTGCCTATGAGATGATTTCCTTGAAGTCCCGTAATGAGTTGTTTTTGGCAGGATTAATGAGTATTATAATGGTAAATGGATGTTTGCAGCTCAGTTGTGTTCCATCACGGAGTAACATGGGGTTTCTGGTCCCTTGGAGGCCATAATTGGTGGCATTAATGCAGTTTTTAATTACACTTCTTGAAAAAAAAATGAATTGGAACCAAAACAAAAGCTAAGTGATCATCTCTCCGCTGTTTCACATGGTGTAAACAGAAGACCGTTGCTATCTCTGATATCTATAATTTGAATCATACTCTCCAGATAGAACATATGCAGTATATTTTGATGACGATTTTGCTTAGAAGTGACTTATTTGCCTTTATTTTTCCTCATTCTTTTATATGGAAAGGGCTTTTATCATATGAATGTATAATGTATGCATATACAGATCTGTACTATACATGAATATGAGATATATACATATTATAAAAGTATATATATTATAAATGTAGAAGGCAAACAAAAGAATAGGCTCACTTCTTATATTTATACCCCCACATTTGTTTCCTGATCCTCACTGTTAGTGTTGAGCAATCTAAGTGTAATTAATTCCCAAAGCTCTATGAATGAACTAGAATACACTAAGCCATTTTTCTTTTTCTCCTTTCACACACATATGTGAGAAATTACTAATAGCTGCTGCTTCAGCATATCCCATCTTTGCAGTATTATGTTTGTTTGTGGTCTGCAGTGGCAAGCCCAACATTGATCTATAGGATAAAATTTATGAAGTGTTCTATGGAAACAAAAAATATCTCATAAGGCCATATGACATACATTTAAAAATATAAAATAATGTAAATTTTTTAAATGCACAGTATCAGCCATTTATTCCTAATCTATTTATAAGTTACATCAATTGTATTGGTTAATATATATTTCCTGCTGACAATAATAGAATCAGTATTTTTTTCTATGTTTTTAAGTAAATTACATGGCTAAATATAAAGAAAGTAGTTAAATGGTTATGGGAATATATGAGCCCTTGAGATTAACTGATTATGTTACTTTTTTTATGTTTTTGCTGAAGCAAGTCAATGTGGAGTCTATTGCTTATTCCCCAGGACCCTTTATAAAGATATTCTCAGTATTTGGGTTATTTCCGATTTACAGTACATAGGGCAGAAATGCATTTGGATTAGTGGCAAGCAATGATATCTATGAAGAAGTACAAAAAGCTTGAAGCCATAGAATTGCTCCTATATTTATGTGTGAGTTTTGGTGAGACTTAGCTTCACATATTCTTAGAATTGCCAGCATTTAAGAAAAGAAACGCGCCTTTCTCAACTGTGTGTCTTTGCTGCTTAATATCTGTGTCATTTCAACTCTTTCCATCAGATAAAATTCTTCACTGATAGGCTCAAATGTATGGTTTCAGAGCTTTCCACAGTTCGGTTAAACGGTTGCATTTTCTATTCGTAAGGAAACAAACAAAACCAAATAAAAAGCAGATATGCAAGTAAACCAAAATACACCTTTGTGATATTTACAAATAGGAATTTCAGAGTTTGGGAATTGTGGAACACATCATCAGTGGCTGAACATTTTTAACAACATCGCCTCCCAGAGAATGGGGACCCAGCCTCGGTTTTATGCGGCTCCATTCTCTTCATGTTCATGATGATTGAGTGTGCTGAAGTTGCTTTGTTTTTCCTTTAGAAGAGTGATGATAGTGATTAATTCGGTTGATGCATCATTGTCCCGTCCCTACCACTTTAGGAGTTTCCACAAAATGTTTTAAAATAACTAGACAGTATTTATACATGTGAGAATTCTGTGTGCTTTTGCATATTATCATTCTATCTAAATCTGATGCTGATCTTGTCATCCATGCCATTTAAAAACACTGGGAAAAAAAGAGACCAAAATGTACATAAAAACTGAATGTTAAACTAGATGTTTAATACCAGATCGTTCTATGTGTGTATGTATATACACACACACATATACACACATATATATACACAGCTGTAGCTAATGCCTTTCTTCCTATATGTATATGCACATATATACACACATGTGTGCATGCATACACACATATATATGTATATATGCATATATACACACATGTGCATGCATACACACATATATACACACATCTAAACATATATGTATACACATACATGTGTATTATACATGCACACATGTACATATATAAATACAATTTTATTTTTTTTAATTTTTAAATGTTTTATTTATTTTTGAGTTAGAGAGACAGCCTGAGTAGGGGAGGGTCAGAGAGAGGAGACACAGAATCTGAAACAGGCTCCAGGCTCTGAGCTAGCAGTCAGCACAGAGCCTGACTTGGGGCTTGAACCCACGAGACATGAGATTATGACCTGAGCCAAAGTCGGATGCTTAACCAACTGAGCCACCCAGGTGCCCCTATAAATACAATTTTAAAATTCATCAGAAAACACTAGCAGCAATCATTTTGCCTTAATTATGTTTTTGTAATTTTTAGTGATAAAATATATATTGTATAACATAACATCTTAGTTTCATAATATAAAAATTAATAATAATAATAATATAATAATAATAGTTAACTTTTCTTGAGGTTATTCTGTGCCAGGAAGTTTTACATTTATTTTTTCCTCATACAATCCTTTAGGATAGGAACTAGTATTTCTTTATGTTACAGATTTAGGAACTGAAGCATGGACAGGTTGAATCTCTTCCTCAAGGTCACACTTACTTTAGCTGAGCAGGGATAGAATCCAGCTTTTCGTGAGTCCAGTCCAGTCACCCTTAAAACCACTATAACGCCTATGGTGAGGAATAGAAATAATAGTAAAACAACAACAAATCTTTGGTTAGACTTTATGAGCACTGTTCAGTTACTTAAATGAAATATATTCACTAGATTTTAAGAATTGTATTGCTTTAGTGGATCTTAGAGATTACCTAATTCACCCCATTCACTTTTGAAGTGAAACAATGAATTCTCACTGACTTTAAATGAGGCAAGAAGCCAAGAAACAGCTGTAGCTAATGACTTTCTTCCTATGGGCTAAGCTCACTGATACATATGACCACGGGCCCATACCCTAGTGTTTGTATGGAAACTTGAATGACGTCTACTCTAAAAGCCACTGTATTAGTGCCAGACAACATAAGTGGTGACCATTGGACTTTGGAACTGGGCAAATTTGGTGTCTCAACTGATTGAAACTTTTACTCCTTAGCTGCTTGGCTGTGGGTAAACTGATTAATGCCTTTGTGCTTCAGTTTTTTTTTTTTTTTTTTACCTGTAAAATATTGATAATAGTATTCTTCACAGGGTTGCAGTGAAAGTTAAATTATACATTTGAAGCAATTAACCACTCAGAGTAAGCATTCAGTAAATGTGTATATTTTTATTTTAAGCGGAAGTGTAACTCCACTTTGGGCTAGGTTTTATACAGTAGTTATCATGGTACAGCTCCTCCTTTTTTTTCAAAAACAGTACTGAACAGATGTTTGGAAATGAAATTGAAATCACTTCTGCCTCAACTAACAGAATTATACTACAAACAATGAAGTTTTAAAATTCAAACTTTGGGCATTGTTAACATCCTCAGCATGGTCCCCAAATGTCTCAGTACCTTAATGAAGCCTATGCTTGGTTTGTTGTCAGATATTCCTTTTGGAAAGATTTTCATTGATAGTGAGGTTTGAAAAATTAGGGAGCTTATTTGCCCATAATTTATCATCAGTGAATATAGTCAAGGTTCCTAGACAGAAGTGAGAGAGATTTGAGTTTGAATTCTAGCTCTTCTACTTGTTTGTCCTCAGGCAAGTGCTTCCCCAGACTGAACCACAGTTGGACCAGCTGTAAAAATGAAAAAATAACCTGTACCTTGCAGGGCTGTTGTGACTATTAATAATGATATATGCAAAAGGCCTTGTATAAGGCCTGGGACTTAGTAGGCACATAATAAATGGTAGCTATTAATGTTGTTAATATTTCTTGTCCAAGGTATGGGTAAATCTTTAATAATAATGCCAATCTATCACTCATAACTTCAGTTGTACAAATTATATACCTGTGCTTTATAATTTAAATGTATTATTCTAGAATCAATGAATATAGTCATAGTACCTGTGCACTATTTGAAGGAAGACAAAGATAATTGTTATTTTAAAATTTTCATTACTTTGAAGTCTAATAGAGTTTTTGTGTTTAATTTATTTAGAAAAAAGAGGAAATTGTTTCTAAGAAAGCTAATAATTATTTTTGGTAAAAATGATTATAAACTTTAGACTTTTTCCAAGTGAAATACAGCCTATAGTTAAATGTACCTATAGACCTGATGATAAAGAAAATAAACAAAATTTTCTTTAGATAAAGGAAATTTGTTTAACTCATAGAACTGTGTTTGACACGTTGTAAAAATTAAGCTCTAAACTTTCATTTATATTTATTCCCACTTTAAAAATCCTAAAAGATTGATCTTCTTAGTGTTATATACTCTCTTTATTTAAATATGGTTATAAAAATCAAATTTCAGTACTATACATTTACTCACACAAGATTGGTTAGTATATAACTTACAACCAGTAAATGTTTGAGATAACATAACATTATACATTTTATTGTATATTTGGACTATGCAACTGGAAAAGAAAACATGTGGATTTTGGCTAATCTTCAGGTTAACTCCTGCTATTATATAGTGAATTTTAAAATAATGAATTTTTAAAGCTAAATTATTTCCCTGAAGCCATTTTACAACATAAGATTTTAAAACATATGAACTTAAAAGTAGTAATTGTATCATAAGACCTATCAGATTGTAAAGAATATAGCCATAGTTTTGTTTTTCAGTGAAAGAAGCTTTGTGTTATTAAATCCTTGAGTCTCTATACTTTATTTATTTTTTAATGTTTTATTTATTTCTGAGAGAGAGAGGCAGACAGACAGACAGTGTGAGTAAGGGAGGGTCAGAGAGAGAGGGAGACACAGAATCTGAAATAGGGTCCAGGCTCTGAGCTAGCTGTCAGCACAGAGCCTGATGTAGGGCTTGAACCCACAAACTGCAAGATCATGACCTAGGCCGAAGTCAGACACTTAACTGACTGAGCCACCCAGGTGCCCCAGAGTCTCTATAATTTAAACAAATCACTAAGAAGTACTGTAACATCAGGGATAAAACATAAGAAAATAAACTAATTGAATAACTTTTTTTTTCATTAAATCTACATGAAGTTACAAAAGACTTTAAATTTTAGATGCCAGAATGCATTAAAAGGTAAAGCCTGAATAGTCCTTGAAGGACAATTTGAAATCAAAACTGTAATTTTTTCTTAGGGGCTCCATATCCACATTGGGAATATAAATGTTATATTTCAGTTTACAGAATATAGAACATGATCAAAGTTCTATTCTTGCTCTCCAAGGGAATGATGGCCCTCAGTAGAGGGTCAAGCATATTCTTAACAAAGGAAACTTTTAATAAATGTTTGTTGAGTGAATACTGAATATATGTATATATTTTTATTACATCATTGACTGAGCTGGTGTGAGTTTACTGTGTAAAAAGAAAACAAATTGAGGCAATGTAGAACTTTTAGTAGACAATTGTAGAAACTAAGATAATCTTTTGTGTTTGTTTCCTAACTCAATATTCATACTCTCCAACTCTAGGTGAATTCTGTATTACCCTTTTGGTTTTTGTAGCTATATAATTTCTAAAAGAATTGGGCTTTTTAAAGATAAATAGACGACAGATAGATGTAAAGAGAGAGAAGTAGATTCAGTTGGTATATTTTAGGTTCTTGTGTATCTTTTAAAAGACTTTTCTCTTAAACATAAGGTCAAAATATATTTACTAAAGAGTCTGAGAGAAAGATATCCTCACAGATAAATCTTTGGGAATCTTGTTTCAAAGAGTATGGGGAAAAAAGAAGATTTCGTATGTGTTTAAAGTTATTTTCTTGATATTGTACCAATAATTCACATGTCTTTTAATATTCTTTTATTCTGGCTGATAAGATTAGTTCTCTCTCTCTCTCTCGCTCTCTCTCTCGCTCTCTCTCTCTCTCTTTCTCTCTCTCTCCATAAGCACCCAGAAACCCAGGAGAAAAGAAACATTTCTCAATCTCCCAGAGAGTCTAGGTTACTTTCTGCCCCTAAGAAAAACCCATCCACTTTCTTCTACTCCTATTGGTCGTTCCTATGTGATACTCCCTGTTGGTCCTATATTTTAAAAAAAGAAACATCATCTACTTCATTTGTAGTTTGTACTTTTCATTTTATTCATTTATGGTCGTGCCTTTTCAATAGTCCAATCTCTTCTTCTGTTCTCCATTCACTTAATCAGGGAAGTTGGGTTATAGCGGAACAAATCAAGAATAGTCTGCTCTTTCTTCATGGCACCTGATTTGTATTGAGAGCTCTGTTATACTGGAAATGGCCAATTATCTGATAAACTTATAAATTGAAGCTTAAATTTAAAAACAAGTTTATGTAATGGATAAACAGATTTTACACCATATATAAATTAATGGCCATATTTATTAATCAGTTAACTTAAACATAATTAACAGTGTGTAGTGTTGGTGCTAATTCCTCCTTTTAAAAGCTCTTCATGCAATGAATTCTTGGTTTTCTCAGTACACCTAGCCCATTTTCCCACATAGGGTGGGAGGAAATTTACAGATTATTTTTTCATTTGTAACAATTCAAGACTTTTGCTGCTTCTACTGTTAGCCCTTTCATGTTATTCCTCTTTTCCCTACATCACTTTTCTGGAAATGGCACATTAAATGGACTGTCTTTTGCTATTCTCTCACCACTGTATTCCCTCACCAAAGAGGACACTGTCTCTGGACTTTCTTTGTATCTATTTTGTTCTTTTCCTGTGGTCACTGTATGTTCCTGCTCTGCATTTCCCACCTCTTCACTTCAGCTGGTATGCTCTGTGGCTGGCTTACAGGAGACTTTTCCCTTAAAGATTCTACCATGGCCAGTGAATCACTTAGGTTCACTGACTTTGTTGGCTCCATTTTTCATATCCTGTGTTTGATAGAGCCATTTTAGTTTCTTTTGAATGTCACATTAACCGCCATTTTGAAAGGAAGGGATTGACTTTCCAGGATAGTGTCACCACTAGGCATTATCATCCATGGAAATGAAAGGTTTTTGTAGGCTTTTGTTATCTTTCTTCTTTTGCTAAGATCCTGTGACACCCAGAGCTTCTATGTAACTCCTACTCAAAGTGACTATTTGCTACTGGGGCTCTGGGAGCTGACCAAAAAACTTCTAATTCCTGTGGATTACAGAGCAATAATGTAATTTGCCAGGACCTTCTACTCCCATCTCCATTCCCACCTGCCACACACACACACACACACACACACACACAGTTAGGGGGTGTCTGGTACAAAGTCAAGATTTTCCAGGCACTAAAATATCCCAGCATCTGGTGGTGGTACATGTGGCTGCTATAAACTTGATTAATGGAGTACAGAAGACTCTAGTATGAATGCCTGCTTTATTCTTTAGCGTTCCTCCCCAGAGTGGTTGCCATATCAAAAGACAGTTCCCTAACCTTCCAGTTAGTTAAAATGAAAGGTATATGAACTATTACTCTGTAACAAAATTTTGCATTCAAATTAGTGCATTTCTCTTTCTATTTTTCTTCTTTCACTCTCAGCTTCCAATTTTTTTCTAACTAAAGCAAAAAAAAAAAAACACATAAAAAAGTGACATTTTGGCAGTAAAATTACTTTAACTTCCATGTATATGTATCTTCCAAAGAGAATTCATTCATTAAATATTAATTGACTGTCCCCTATTTGCCAAACACTGTTTTGGATTCTGGGGACATAGGATAGATAATATTGACAAGATTTCAATATTTTGACACCATGGACAAGGTCCTAGAAGAAGTGGGACAGACAGTGTGCAAGAAAATATATTAATTAAGATACCATGGTGATGGAATGAGACAGTGGTAGAAGGGTGATGGATGAGTGATAATTTTGATGTAGTAGTCAGAGAATATTGTCTAGAGAGATGGTATTTGATCTGGTGACTGAATGATAAAAAGGAACTGGCCTTTAAAGACATCTGGAGACACTAGGTCCAGTGGAAAGGCCCAAATGTGAGAATGAGCTTAGAGTGAAAAGAATAAAGGACAGTGCATATAAAACAGTGAAAAGAGCTGAGTCAGTTATGAGGAAGCCAGAAACTCGATGAACTAGGCTATGGTAAGGAGTTTGGATTTTACTGAAAATGCAAAAGAAATACATTGGAGGGTTTTAGGAAGAGGAGTCATATAATATAATTTGGATTTTGTAAAGCATTTTCTGCTGCTGTAAGAAGAATGGACTGTAGACATTAGGATTTTGAGTGGATGTAAAGAGAGCTCCAAAAATTTATTAAGCAATATAATGAGGGATAATGGAAGTCTGGAGAATTATTATCAGAAATGAAGGGACTTGGATAGAATCTGGACACATTTTTGAGGTAGAGCCAACAGACCTTGATGGATTAGATATGGGGGACAAAGGGGTATGGTGAAGGAAGGGAAGATGCTAAGTAAGATTCCTAGAATTTTGAGTCAAGTGACTAGGTGGATAATAATGCTGTTTCTAGAGATGGGGAAACCTAGATGAGAACAACTTTTGAGGGGCTAATTAACTAAGTATTGGATATACAAATTTGAAGTTCAATGGAGAAGCCATAAAATTGGAAGTCAGTATTTGAATATCATCAATAATATAGATGGTATTCAAAAATTGTATTGTTAAAGGAGTGGGGAAGTAATTGATAGAGCTTATGCCAAGCAAGGAGCTTTCTTCTCTCTTAGCCTCAAGCTTACTAATGATAGTCTTATAGTAAAGTTAGCTTAAGAATAGTTAATTAATTTCTAAATCATATGATAGTTATATCTTTAACTTCTTAAGCAAGTGCCAAGCTGTTTTCCAAAGAGGTTGTAACAGTTTATATTCCTACCAGCATTGTATAGAAATTTCTAATTCCTCCACATCCTTGACAACGCTTGATATGGCCGCTTGTTTTAAGTTCAGCCATTCCAGCAGGTGTTATCATATTGTGATTTAAATTTACATCTCCCTAATGACTAATGATCTTGAGCATCTTTATGTGTACTTATTTGTCATCTGTATAACTTATGTATTAAAGTATGTGTTCAAATCTTTTACCTCTTTTTATTGGATTGTTGATTTCTTATAACTGAATTTTGATAGTTGTTTATATATTCTGAATTCAAGTCTTTTACCTTATATATGCTTAGCAAATATTTTCTCCCCATCTGTGGCTTTTTCATTCTCTTAACAGTAAGAAGAGAAAACATGAATATTTGTAGCACCTTATCTGTAATAGCCCAAACTAGAAATGACCCAAATGTCCATCAACATGTAAATAGATTTTAAAAATGCAGTATATCCATACAATGGAACACTACTCAACATTGACAAGGAGGGACACAATACCATGGGTATGTCAGAATACTTATAATGAATGAAAGAACCCAGATAAAAAAGAAGACATACTGTATGATTTTATTTACACATACATTATAGACAGAAAACAGATCAGTAGGAGAGGTGGGGGCAGGAGAGAAAGATTACAAAAGAGCATGAGGAAACTTTTGGGTATGATGGATGTGTTCATTATGTTGATTGTGGTGATAGTTTCATGGTTGTATGAAATATGCCAACTTTTATTAAATTATATATGTAAAACATATTTATTTTACTGCATGTCAAATATACCTTACTGAAAACATAAAAAGAAAAAGAAAATACTTAATTTTATATATTATATTTTTAATTCTAGTAGATACTGTCACTGACACTATTGGAACAATATAAAATTCTTAGGACACCAGTATGGTTTTCTTATTTCTACAGTGTAACTTCATTGTACTGCTATGAAGAAGTCACATATTTAAAGATTATATTGACCTTCTCTTCAGTATGTGGTTATGTTGCAAGGGTTTTTACATACACCACTGTATACCAAAATATAAACCATTGGGCCCTATAACAATGTGTATTCTCTATAGAATATAGCTTTCTACACTGATCTACTTACTTGCTTACCAAAAGCCTCATTGTAGAAGAAAACTGATGAATAAAAGGAAAAGGAGAAGAAAGAGGAGCTACTTTAGAATATCCAAATGAATTAGAGGATATGCCTCCTTGTTTTAAGAATCTAAATATAAAAAATAAAACAGGTAAAAAGACATTAACAAGTTTTTTTTTTCTTTTCATTTAGTCTTCCAGGAAGATCAAAACCAATTTTTGAGTTCAGTTACAGCACATTTATTGTGTTTAACTTTCCATTTGGTCTTTAGGCATGACTTTGTTTCTTACTAATATTCCTTGTCTTATATAAGAATGTGATGGTCTACTGAAAAAAAAAGCAATAATGGTTCAAATGTCCAAAAAATACGCCAAAAACCCATCTATAAAAGGAAAGATTAAATTAGTTCTTGAGGAAATTTCACTGAATGAATGTATTCTAGGGTTAGATTTATCTTGATTACTTACAAAATAAATTCTTAAGATACTTAATGGGTATCTTAACTGTATCTTAAGATATTTAGTGAAATGATGATTGTTGCTATTTGGTGGTTTTGGTGATGACTAGTAGAGTAAAAAAAAATTACCAATCAGATGAAGATAAACATGTGAATTATATAAAGCATATACTTTATATATGAGGAAACTGAAGCTGAGTACTTACCCTATCCCAAACTAATATATGTTGAACCACTTGTAACTGTGATAGTCAACTGTTTTCCACCTACAGAAACAGCGATTTCATAAGGTTCAACCTAATATTAATTAGTGGCAAACCCAGGTCTCCTGATTTCCAAGACTGTGATATTTCATCAAACCATGCCAGTATTTCGCAGACTTCCCGTGATTAAAGTCAGAGAATCCACTAATGAGTTCTTGCCCTGGGACCCTGAGGTTTTCAATTTTGAGAGACAATAAAATAACCACAACAATTAAGCTCATAAGCAATACCTACACATTTTTTAGGGTAACTCCCTGAAAAACCATAGTAAAATACTAGTTTATGTAGAATATTTTCTAAAGTGTCCTGACTAGGCAGAAATCAACAGTAACACTGAAAATGTTTACTGTCTTGCAAAATCTGCATCTATCCCCTTGTGTAAAGCACGCCAATATTTGAAAGAAGATATACAAAGGTTTATAGATGGGATGTAAGAATTTACCCAATTTGACAACACTTTTCTAGCAGCCTTTAAATAACATCCTCAATACTCATAACAAAGTCAAGTATATACATGTTTTTCTCCTTCGATGGAGGGGGCAATTCTATTGTATGAATTCAAGTTAAATTAACTGTACATTTCTTACAGCAGACTGAGATTGAATGACCTTCTCTCCTCAGGAAATGAAACCCACATAATTTCACTTTAGTCTCTGATAATAGGAATTATCCTTTCTTCATATTAGCAGTATTGTTTGTTTTATTCAGTGGATGTTGCAAATTTAGCATCTTTTAAATGTACACACCAACCACAATAAAATATTCCCTGGCATTCAAGTATGGTTCTTTTGTATGTAGGACCCCAACTGAGTTGTGAATACCCATTTAAAATGTCCCTCTAAATGACTATAATGACAGGGGAGTTGAATAGTCAGTGAAATTTTCTATTATTTTATTTTGTGTGTATTTTCATTAATAATTTATTGATATAAAAGATAAGAATGTTTTACCTTCACAAATTTGTATCTGTAATTTGTTCTTGGTGCACAGACATATTGAGGATGCCACTCGGCAGTACTGATTGAATATTTATTTAAACAAATATCAGTATAACCCAACTAGCTGGAAAATCCATGAGTTTGGTTTTGATAGCAGAGCATTTCTCAACAATTTATGTGTGCATGCAAATTTTGGTGCTTTGGATATAGGCTAAAGTATTTGCTTTATATGTATTATTTTGTTTGAATACAAGAAAGCTGGTTTGATTTGTATGTTTCCCCCTTATAGAATTGTTCCAAGGCTCTGTCAGAGATCACGTAGAGTAATTTTTCCCATCAATCTTTGCTGTGCAGCCATGCACGAATGCAGTAGGAAAAAGGGGGCAGAAATCAAATCACTTAATTGCAGCATTTTTCATCTACATCTTTTGTTTTATGGTGGTAAAGGCCCCGGAGTAGCCTACCATGATTCATGGCTGTCACTGCTGCCGTTAGCAGTTCAATCCTTCATTCTAGGCATTTTGGTACTGAAAGTACCTACACAATTACTTTGATGAATATGACTTGTTTGTTTTTTCCCCATTTTTAGCAGAGAGTGGTTGTGCTTAATACAGACATTTAAATAAGATAGTATTCGTGCCCACTGCGTGTGCACTGTATTTCAAAAGTTGTATGTCAAGTTTAACGATAATATTGCCATTGTCACCTAGGTATTTAAGTTTGCTGAGCTTATGGGCTTTTACTCCTATTTTTATGTTTATATAATGGGAAGGCCTTAAAATAACCCCCACTCTATATAAAAGGAATAACTCACCTTTAAAGATCTACGAGGCTGTGACAGATTCCTACGAAACCTCATTTAAAAAAAAGTCATTTCATGAGTGTGGCATTACAAAGCCAGCAAACTAGTCTGCCTCTGCATTTATGCCTAGTTGATCATAAAATAATAACATTTTTGGAAATATATGCATGCATCTTAGGAAGTGACTTACAGTATTTGCATATTTGGAGAAAATGTCAGTGATGTCAGCAGGGGTTCTGAGAGTAGCTAAATGAGCAAGCTTTTCAAAAATTGCTATTTTATCAGCTATGCACTGTCAGCACAAAATGCAACCTCTTTAAGAAAGAGACAAGAAAAAGGCAAGTGATTTAATTTCTTCATTAGCTTACTTGCAACTGAATTACTGGTATACCTAGCAGCAGAGACCTGTATGCTGTAAGCTTGAGGAAAACCATTTAACATCCCTTTTTGCCCTCATGACAGAATACATTAGAAGTTTTGAGTCTCCACCCTTTCTCCAAAAAGGAAAGGAAATTGAAGTTCTACTTCAGTATTGGAGAAATGGCAATTTGTCACCTCCCTATTTTCTCTTTTCTGCTACCATGAATGAAGATCATGCTGTTTTGGTTATTGTTTTGGGGGGTATTTTTTGGGTAGTCTTTCTGGTTCATTCTTTTCATTTTTTTGTTTACTTTTGGCTACAAGCTCTAAATATATGTTCTGTATAATATGTTCATGCTTAATAAATGTGTATATATTTTGAGATAGAATATGTTCATTATTACCTAACCATGGCACTAGCTCCCATTGTATTTGTCTAAAGAGATTAGCAAAATTACTCACAGACGTTTGAAAGAAAATCATCTACATAAAGACAAAAAAAAAAAAAAAGCCCTCTGGATTGAAAAATCCAAAACATATCCTTAAAACACTGACTATTAAAATTAACCTGATTTCAGACCCTAAGTGCAACCATGTTTTAAATGCATTACATATATACTTAGTTTATGTTTACAACTGGTTGTCTTTGTCTTGTCCTCACATGGCCTATCTGAATTTCAAAACAAGGAAAGAAGAAGAATTTCATTTCTTTATTAAAGGTCATAGAGGAAAGTAGCAGAATGCAAGAATTTTAATTTGTTCTAATAAAGACTTCTCTTTTTTTACCCTTTTCATATCGATTAAAATATATTAACTTTAAGTCAAATATCCCACATTTGATAATAATTTATCACTGTGAAAAATGAATATTTAGAGATTATATTTTTAGAATTGAAATAAAAAATTTAAGCTGAAAACTTAAGTTGGGAACAAGAATTAATCATCAAAGCAGGGATTTATTGGCTAGAATCATGAACTTAGGAGCTCTAAAATCTGAACCTAATTAGTGATGAGTTAGGCATTCAAGGATGCAAAGTAGTTTTGGTGGTGATGAGTACTTTATATTGTAATAGTATTTTGGGTCAGTGTTCAAATTTTTTCCTAAGAATTATAAAGTACCAAGGATGGATATGTTATGTATACTCTTTAGAACTGTGGAAACGTGATGTATGAGAAATCACGTCTTCACTGAAAGAGCAAACCATCTAACCTTATGTTATAGATCCTAAACATAACTGAAAACACATTAATTATTGAAATCAATTTGTATTATCATGTAAGGACTTAAGCATGCCACAAAATGACAACTCTAATTTAATTCAAGAGAAAAAAAATTCTAGATCATGTTTGCAGTAAAATTATGGAGACTGAAAAGAGGTCAAGGAGAGAAAAATCCATTGATTTCTGTACTGTAGGACACAGAGAAGCAGAGGCAGAGTCAAATTATTTTCAGTTTAGATTCAGCGCAACCTGTTCATTGGTCTTAGTAACAGAGTTCTGCCTTCAAACCTTTATTTCTGCTTTCTCCAAAGCAGGTACTGAGGAATCCATCACATGGTCAAATTAAGTTCTTTGATGGTAGTTGTTTCAGATTGGGTAGAATCAGACTCTGACTAGAGTTTGGGAAATTAACACACGTGAAGGGCAAGGGAGGAAGGGAGACCAGGCAGAAGAATAAGTGCAGTGGTTATGCATGCTGTGATGACACATGAACAGACCTGGAGGGACACCAACGAACAAGGAATGCTTGCCAGAATGGGGTGCATTGGGTCAGAATGGGGAGACTCCTGGACCAAACAACAGATTGATGCTCTCCTGTAGTAGCTAAAGGCTGGGGCCACCTCTATATATCCTTTTCCTGCAGCTGGGAGCACATGCTTGAAGGGGGATCTGGGTGTTATATCTCCATGCCTACTACACTAGTTAAAATTCAAAGCTGTTTCTTTCCTGGGGAAATTGGCAGAACCTTTAAAATGTATTAGAATATTAATCCATGTGAAACTTCAAGAGAGGTTATAGTGTGCCATGTTATCCAGTGATTAACCTTGGAACTTATATGTTTTGTTCTCATTAAGTGCCTCTAGTGTTCTGTTGGGTTACCACTGCCCTTGTTTGAAACTAATTTTTGCAGTTCCCAAAGTCTGTTTTCCTTCTCCTTTTCCTCCTTTTCCTCCTTCTCTTTAATTTTCATCTTTGACAACATGCCTTCATTTACGAAGCTGTGTCACCCGCAAAGCTCACTGCTTAATAAGCAAGAAACTTCAAGTACACAGTATATATTAGGAAAACTGTGTGGTAACATTCATTGATTAAGAATTCCAGGAATGATAGGAATTGGTTTGAGAATAAGAATACAGATCATAAATACCTGGTGTTGAAACAATCACTTGCAAGACAAAACAAAATGAAACCAAACAGAACAAAACAAAAGCTGAAAGGTGTGTTTCATCCTAAGTAATATTAAACCAAGACTTGGCTGAATACTTATCTACAAAATTAAGTGATTTGGGGCCACATATATCCAAGGACTGAGACTTTTTACATAATTATCCAAAGATCAGTCTGAAACCTAAATTAACCATTAAAGACTTGAAATACACATTTGGAAGAAAACATTCCGTATGATTCTCTGTAAATGTATAAATAAAAAATAACAAAATATAAGCTAAAGTGAATGTGTACCTCTGGCTGAAAGTAGGTCATTGACATTGTCATTATTTAAGATAACATTTTTGCCTTGGTTGTGAAATGTGTCCGTGAAAAAGTGACACATGAATTTAATGTCATGTTAGTATACATTTTAAATCAGTGCTATTATATGTGCTGTTTAGTGCTCATATTATAAAAATCAGCATTATGCTATTAAAACCCCCAATATATTAGAGTTCTAAACAGATGGTATCTGTTTTGGGAAAATTTCTTTTGACAAAACTTCTTTTTTTTTTTTTCCTTCATGGCTCTTGGTATGGTTTACATTAAAAACAAAAACAAAAACAAAACACAGATGTGAAATTGGAAGAAACAAATGGATTGAAAATTTACTGAAAATTTAATGTTTTCTGTGGAATCAACAAACCTTAAATTCAGTTGATTACTTGAATCATGATTATGTAATATGTATTGCCAAGGTATAGATTTTATGTAATGTATTATCTCATCTGGGGGAGTAATAGTAGACATTTTAAAGAAATAATATCTCTTCTCCATAAACAGGTACAGAATAAAACCCAAAAGTTCTAACTTAATTTTGTGAAATAATGAAGCTAATTTATCATAGAACTCAAAGCACCCAGATACCAAATTTCTCAGTATTTCACTATGTTTATTCTCATGTCTCCATTGGTACATGGTGTGAGAGGTTATGGTGTGTATGTTTAAAATTGTCATCCACACAATTAAATCTGAGTTTTGAGATTTCTCTTATTAGAAAACCCTCATGTATTCTATATGCCAGGGCAGAAGGAGGTTCTGCATGAACCTTTCTGGACCCGTCTCTTAGTAATGCTGTATCCTCAGAATAAAGGTCAAATAGTCGCACAGTAACTTTCTTCATGTAAAACTTCCTCAGAATCCCCATTGAAATCCCAAAAATTCTCATTTGAAACCCAGAATTTCAAGACATTTTATTTTTTCTTTCTTGAACTAGACTCAACAGAGTCCCATTAGTGGTATTTTCTTTCCGTTTTGAGGGCTTGCTGCCCTAAACACATATAGAATATAGATTGGAAATATATTTTTGCTCTCTTTACATGCATATATTCACCCTTCATTTCTAATTTCACTTGGCTAATGCCAGAATGCAGCACACACATCATTTCAATTTCTGGTTATGAGAATAAAAGTGTGTGCGCGCGCACACACATACACACACACACACCCCTACTACGTTTTACAAAGTTTAAAATATTATTCAGGATGCTTATCTTGTGCAGAAGATGGTCTCCCATACTCTACATTCTAATTAAGTAGAGCAGTAAATCAAAGCATGCTGGATGTTTTGTGAGGAACAGCTGGATTAAAATGTGCTTGAGAATAGGGGCTGGTGTCTTGCACGTCTTTTGGCAGACTGCCTGCCTTGGTGCAGCTACAGAGTACTGGAATGCTTGATAATTTCAGGGCAAGTTCGTTTTCCATGGCTTACAACCTGCTTAATGCAGGGAAGAAAGCTTGTAACTGTTTTGCCATCTCATCAGTATGTGATATGGAATAATCACAGTGGTTACCTAACAGTGATGGAAAGCCAGAGCAGCAAGTGAAAAGGGGACTGCAAATCTGACTGAACATGGGCATTTCAGTTTTGGAAATATGTGCTACCTACTAAAATGAGCTATCGACTAATTCAGGAAGAAATGTTATATGGGCTTAATGTTCATCTTCATCCACACTATAATGAGAAGGATTAGACTGGCTTCCATATGTGGAATATTTATTTCAGCAATACAAGAAAATGTATTTCCCTAATATTTTTTTTCTGTATGCACAAGGCTTTAAATTTTACAGATGTGATTAATGTTTTAATTTGCTGTTCTAGTTGGATACAAGTTTACCATACAATATAAATTACTTACAAAGAAATTTGCTTATATGGAGCTTAATTCATAAGCTGTTTAACCACCTTGTGTGGCATTGCCACTTTTTCTCTATGGGACTCTGCAACGATGCAACTTATTTTAAAAAATAAGAACAATCATCCTGTAAAATATTTTGAAGTCATTTAAATTGAATTATTAAGGAAAAAATAACATACATACCAATGTTTGTCATTCAGTTAAAATTAAAAAACAACAACAACAACAACTCAAAATGAAGCTTAACAATTAAATCCTGGTTACATTTTGAAAAATCCAAAGTAAGCCAGTTATGTGTAATGTTCACTTTTCAATTTTCTTGTTACTTAGTCATCTAGTATTCTTTTGGCATGCATTTAACGCATGGCGGCGAAATGAAATATTGGCAAATATGATGCGGAACCTGGTTTCCTTCCAAATTAATTCTCACTTTACTTCTCTCAGAATAAATAATACATATTTTAGAGCGGAAAGATCATGTCAGAATACCACCAACCCACCTTTTTACCTGTCCTCAACTTGAGTGCGATAGAAGGTGTCTATGTGAATTTATTAGTATGTGTGGATTTAAGTTTTATGTCTGTAATAGGTGGTATCAGTGTCCCCTTTATCTACATTCTATTTTGAAGACCCATCACATAATGTATCAAAATACATTTAAAACTTTAAAATTAAATATTTGTATTTGTTACTGCTACTAGTACCAATAAGCTTTTCATTCAAATACTAAAGAAAAGCACTACAGGAAGATGAATTATCACAAGAAATATCAGCCACTATGGGAGAAAGGGACAGATCAGGTGTTGTGGGACTGGACACACATACAATTTATGAGAAGGAACACTCACCCTCTTAAATAAGAGAGTACAATACTGTGCTTACCAAATTATGTATGGAAGTGAATATTCATTTAGAATGAAAAAAATAAATCACAACAAGTTAGTGGAGGCTTGAAGATACAGGTTCTGCTCCAGTAAACTGAGGCAGTTTACCAGAAATGCTACTTGAATATGACCTTGCTGCCTCTCCCTGCCTGAAACCCCCTCCCAGCTCCCAGTCCTCCTGCCCTTCAACATTAATTTCACCCAGATCAGCTTCGGATGGGAGTTTATGTTGGTAAACACAATACCGATCTTTGCTAGTCTCCTTACATAGTTTTCATAATTCATTTGATGCTGCTCAGGTTGTTAATGAAAAGTTGCTTTGAACAAAAGAAATGGTAACAAAAAAAAAGAAAGGCAAATATGGAAAGGAAGCGAGGGAGAGCTATATAATATCGAGTTCCTTGAAGACACATGATCGTATTTTCCCAAGCTGCTTAATTGGGTGAGATGAATTGTAAACCTACAAGAAGAGCAGATGCCCGTGCCTCACCGGCTCCAGGTGCTCCCGTGTCCAGGTTGTGTGTAAATGAATCCAGAAACACATATTCATCACTAGATCCCATTTGCAATGGACAGTTTGCATATTATAATAGTGTGGAAATTAAATTTCTAGAATATTGGAGCCTAGAGCCCAAATTCTGTGGCTTGCTTTGCACTGTTAAAGATTTCCCTAAATACATTTTCTTTTCCTGACTTTCTTTCTTCAAATACTGTTTGTTTTTACTGAAGCCCACATTAGAAGTTCTTGATATTTTATTAAGCCAGGATAACAGGAATAATTGAAAGCCCATGGAATCCAAAATTAACATTTGCATTGTTAAAATAAAAACTTCCCAAAATGCCAAACTAACCAAATATTCTCTGGAAAACCCTCTAACAAGAAGCTGAAAAAGAATGTAGGAATCTTGGAATATTTTGTTCTGAATTAATTGCATCTCGACAATGAGATTTTAACTTTTTAGCATGACCAATATATTGTAAATAGTGGTTTCTCAGACTGAAAATATCTGATCGTGTTATTCAGTTTAGAACGATGAGTGTTCTCTGCATTCATGTGTGAAACATCTGTGATTTTACTGCTTGCCCTTGGGCCTCAGAAGACCAAGAAATGTAGTGTGTGAGAGAGGGGAGAGAGAGATTTGGTGCAAGCAGGTTGCCAGGAAGGCAAGTAAAAATCAGAAGCAGTGGTGAAGGAACGAAAGGACAGTATATTCTAAGGCAAAAGAGATGATGTTTTCCCCTTTTCTGCCTGTGCGCAGCAATGTAGCCATTATCATCGTAAGCATATTGTCAGTTCAGTATTCACTTTGCAACCTCCTTAAGGGAACAGGGAGTGGGAGGGAGCATGTTTGTGAACTGGGATCTTATAGCAAAAAAGCACAGCCCACTAAGAACACTTTGTTTTTCTTCAAGAAAGGCTGTTGTTAATGAGTAAGAAATGTATTTAGGCTTTGCAGTGCTTGAATCATTTAAGATTGAACTGATCTTTCTATATTCTTCCTTATTATGGGCAATGAGTGTGGCAATGAGTGCTAAAACAAGTGCAAAGCTACATTTTTATGAAAACTTAATAATAATAACAAAATAGTAGTAATAAATAGACATGTGTTGAATACTTACTATATCCTAGACATTCTGCTGAGCACTTTAAATGTATTAAGACATTTAATTCTCAAAGTATTCTTTCTTCATTTTACTGGTGACAAAACTGAGACACAGAGAGGTTAAGGAAGCTGCCCAAGCTCACAAGCTAGTAAGTCATAGCAAATGCAGGATTCAGACCAGTTTAGCTGCAGAGTCCAAACTCCTCCGAGATCACCTCTTTGTAAGATACTGAAGGCTGAATTCTCCAAGCTCAGGTATGTTACAGTAGAAACCAAATCGAACATGTAGAACAAATCCAGAAAATACTGAGCTGGTTATGTTATACTAGGTCTATTCAGATTTATTTTCCAGCTCTCTATTTTCCCTTCTAATAATGGGGACAGCTTTGTGCATCTAAAGATGATCAATAAAATACATATTTTATGCAGCTAGAAGATTGACTCATTTGTTTGTCCAAGTCAGTTTTTTTCTGATGAAATCCTTGAGAACTACTCACTTTGCATCTTCTTAGAAATAATTTGTTGGCAGCGCATTACAACAACTTTGTATACCCTACATTTCAGCAACATATCAACATAACCAAAGTGTACAAACTACATGATTTAGTTGAAACATAAGAGTAGGATTCCAACATTTCTGTATATGATGTAAGATCCATCCACATATTTTTAAGCAAAAAAGTTAGGAAATCCACAAATATAATTTTAAAAGAAATGGATAAAATGTAATTTTGAATAAGGCAACTATAGTTTCTATTCCCTAAGTGCACATTGTAGCCCACCAATCACCTAGTTAGATTTCAATCTACATGACTTTGTTCATCTAATTAATAAGCATTTTTCATAACCTTTGATGTTTTTATATTTTAATGGAGAACAAGGATCGGAGTGAAAAATAAAATTGACCCTCTGTTTCGTTTATTATTTACCAATGTATTATATATGCTACTCTGTCTTGTTTCAACGAGTTTATCATGTAATCCGATTCTTTATATCATCTTCCTTCTATGATTGAGGAAGAATAGAATGCAGAGTCCTAGCTAGAGATGTGGGAAAATTGTAAATTGGCCTAGGAAAAGGAAAACTTAAAGAAACTTCAATTCACATGTCACAGTTTTAGCAATTGACTACTATATATGATATTACTAAATTGGTAAACTGCTGTGGGATATACAGGTGATTCTTGAGAGAAAGAAGAACTAGGCGATATGGGCCTTCAGACAATAAACTTAAAACCTGTTTGGAAAGAAATGGCACACATGTGAATCAACCTGAGAATAATGCAAAAGAATGTCCTGAAGTGTGAGACTAGTGAAGAAGAAGAAGTGCTTAGTAAACAGCATATACATCATGGTAAAGGATGGTCTCAGTCGTGGTAGGTTTCTCAAGTATGTGAAGTTTCAGGTGGTCCTTAGGGAAAAAGATGCCTACTGATGGAAAGGGGAGAGCTGGTAGAGAATTCCCGGTGGAAAAGTAGAGGGCATAATGTCAACCACTTGTGGACTTCAGCTGTGTGTAAGCAGTTCCTATAACCTTTGTGGGTGTATATTAGATCTCAGTGATATCACAGAAAATACATAACTTTATCTCTTCAATGAATATGGTTACTTCATTTGTTTTTGTTTGAAAATGCATTACTTTGTGTAAAGAGCTCCACAGTGCATTCAGTGCAACGCAAATAAATAAATAAATAAAGGTAGAACCTTCCAATAGTATTTACATGAAAGCTAAACACTTTTTTAACATCTAGTCTCGTGGTGGGGCGCTAGTTTTAAATTGTTCTGTGATTGAGAGATGTGTTTTTATTAACAAACTTGACCTAAATACAAGAGCTTAATAGGGCTGGAGAAATCATCTGTGATGTTTTAGTGGATTATAAAAGATTTAATGATCAGTGACTGATTCTTATTTCCTTTTTCATTGCTGATAACATAACAATGAAATTGCTGCCAGTTCTGCTTTCTGTAACTTTACTAAGAATCATTGTTTTTTTTTTTAAAAAAGGGAGAAGAAAGACAAAATGAGATTAAGATTATTTGTTTGGTTAAACAAGCTTTGCTTGATCCTGTTTGGAGTCACTTTGGGGATCTGAAAGTTTTTATTCCAAAGTTATGCCATTTGAAACCCTTCGGTGGCATAAACATTCCATTATATAGAAAAGCAGACACGTATACAAACTTAACTTGGCAGAAATATATGTTTGCAGCCAACAGACTGTGCACAGTAAGCCCAGAATGAAATATAATCAGGGGTCTGATGCTGACACGGTAAGAAGACTGTGGTCTCCTTAAAAAGTGATGAAAATATTTTCCCTCAGAAATCAATTACAAAGAAAAGGGTTGGGGGAAACACTGATGTCTTCTCTGGTATTTAATAATTGCTTAATGCTTGTATTTATAGAAAAATGAGCAAAACAAAATAAGTGCATCTTTTTCATTTTGAAGACGATGTACAATGAGTCAAGGAGTGGATGGGTGATGCAGGCTGACCACTCAGAGGTCACCGACATACTATGTCTCCATTGAAAATCTTGCCCTGTCCCTGGGCCTGGTCCCCAGCCTTTCAGGATCAGAAATTTGTTTTGGTCAGCATACCAAGAGTTCATAAGTCCCACAGAGCTGGACACCCATCACAGAAAATGCTACATCAAACATAGAATGGTGATTTATTAATTTACAATGAAAAATACAAATGTTGATCAGTCCAAAATTCTCAAGTTGGCCTAACCAAAGCTTTTTCTCATTTTAGCAAAGACCCTACATTGGGAGGCTGAAATACTAGATAGTTTCTTGATTTCCTCATACGGATGACTAATGACATCTGCTTTGACAGGTCTTGCTAGTTTAAAGATAGTTTAATTGACCTGTTTTTGCATGTTTATCCTGATACAGCATCAATGATGTCTAAGATGGTTTTTCAACTTTACTTTTTCCTGACTACCTGAATATACAAATGTTTAAAATCATTAATACTGTAAAATTAGCAGGTATTAAGGGCCCTAATAAATGATGAACCACGTCTGTTTAACCACAGGGGCATTAATGTGATATAGAGAATATGCATTTAACATAGAATATTTCCTCTCTATATTAAAAGAGATATCCTTTAATTTCTGGAAATAATTTGTTGAAACTCACTGGGTAACAACTGGATAACCTTTGTTATTATTATAAGTGAAAGATAAATCAAATTAGCATGTATGCTTCAAGCTAGCTAATCAGATTTCTCACCTTCAGTTGGTAATTAACCCTATCCAAATGATATGACAGCTAGCTCTCCAGACTTCCTCCCTGACTCAAGATAATCCATCATAGTGATCTCTTACCATGTCCATCCTAGGTCCAGCAGTAAACACTTGACCCTAGCCCTACCTCGGATATGACCGTATTCCTTATCTGGAAATTTGGGACTTAAAAAGGACTCTCTATCTCTCTCTGGTGGCTAAAACTGGTAAAATGTGTAACTTTGGAAAGGTCAGTGGCCATGTGGAAAGCGCAGGTCTACAAAGAAAGAGGGTGCAAATAGCATGTAGGAAGAATCAAAGAAAATAAATGAAGTATCCAGGAACATTACATTTCTAGGGCTGATTGCTTCTAAGATTCAAATCTCTGACCTTCCTGGAGCAGTTTTGGTTTTCATTTTGAATATGAAGTTTTGAGACAGACTCCCCCCCTCCCCCGCCCAAGCATGCACACATTATTTTTGTGAAACTAAGGAGAGTTTAGTTTGCATTAATTGGAATTAAAAAAATTCTAAATAATCCAAAAAGATATTTGGAAATTGAGATTTATATTTTTAGCTAGATAAAATTCAAAGAAATTGATAAACATTTGTGATAGAAAAATATATTGTTAAATTATGTAGCATTTTCTTCATTTGTTAAGAGGCCTTAGTGACTAACATTTAGTACGAAAACCATATAATTCCATATAAAATTTCAGTAGTCATGCGTTTATATATTCTCCTATATATATAGGAATATTAACATTCAATGACATATTGATTGTTTCTTATAATTGAAACATTGCATTAGTAAGATAATTCCTAATTACTAGTAAAATCCTAAAGGAGTTGCTATTGCCAATATTTTTGTAATCACAGTCTTAAGTAGGATGTTTATTTTTACTCATTATCAGTTAGCATATTTGCTAAATGTGCACTATTTTCAAAGCGCTCATCTAGATGTAGAGGGTGAGATAAATATAAAATGGAATGCATAACCTCTAAGAATTATAGAATACTTGGATATGCTTTGATAAATGTAAAAAATTATACAGTTCATCATACAAACAACTGTTTATTACCATGTTTAAAGCATCCATATCCTCAGTGGAACACTGATAAATATGGGAGTGGGATTAATTGTGAGTGTTTTGTAATAAAAGTTTTTGTATCTTTTTGAATGAAAGACATAAATTGAGGGCTCACTGTGGGTGTGTAGCTATATATGTGGGTTTAGTTACTGTTCCAAATAAGAACATTTACCCAAAGGATCAGCTTCAGAAATGCTTTCTCTCAACTCAGAGCTGCTGACCAGGTGGCACACCCTCAACTAGAACACCTTTTCCTCACCCCACCCTACCCCACCCCACCCTACCCCAACCCCTAGTTTGTCTTATCTCCTATTCATCCTTCTCATCCCAGATGATGGAGCCTCCTTCAAGAAGCCTGCTATTAGTTTCCTAAAACTGAGGAAAATGCCTTTCTGAGAACAGTTGATCCCTGACTTATGCTGGGCAGTCTCACTGACTGGGCTCTGTGTTTCCTAATCATTTTCTCATCAATAGATTGTAAATTCCTACAGAGTAAATATTGTATTCATTTGGAAACATAGTATCATCAGAGATTAGTACAGTGCAGAGCATATAGTTCCTCAATAGTAAAGCAGCAATGAATAAATTTATCTAGGAAATTTATATGAAAATTTTTGAATAAGTGGTTCATAGTAGTAAAGAAAGTGGTAAAATAAAGTAAATCTGAGAGAACCCCAACTTTGTTTTCTCAAATTGAAAATTGAAATTTTTTTCTCAAACTGAGAATTGAAGTTAAGACTTCAGTTATGATATGGAATCATAGGATAGATTATTATATTGGTTGTGAGGGATCTTATATTACATGTATTGTCTCCTCCCCCAATGATAGGCAATAGTGAGACTTGGCATGATATTTATTGGGGAGATTGTAAACCTAAAATAATAAATTTCACCATGCTCCTGACCTCTATAGCATACCAACATAGAAATCATGGTTAGGAACAGAATATTTCACACCAGTAACCTAAGTGTAAGTATGATGTTCTTGCTTCTACTAGTTTTCATATAGAAATTGACAATGCACTTATCCTCTTTGGTTGAAAAAAGAATGTTTCACCTAAGTTCTGTTAATAATACCTTAATGAACCGTGCAATTCTCTCGTTTTTTTTCAGAGTAAGTTCTTTTGATTCAGAAAAGGCTACTAAATGAAGGAATTATTCTGCCTGATTTATAAGACTTTTAAATAGCAGACAACCCTTCCAATCAGGAAGCAGGACTGTGAATTTTAAGATTCACAGTCTGTAATGAGGACATAGCACTAAGCTGTCATTGCACACAGATTAGAAATAAACTACAGTAATGTCCCTTTTATATTTCTACCTGCATACAGTATAAAAATGCATTATTTTATATAAGTATTTGGCTGATTATCCCTAATATGGATTATTGTTAAAAAGAGTAAAAGAGACTTGGCCTTAAGTAATAAGGGAAAAATATTGAATTTGGTTTACTATTTCTCTTAACCACTTGTCTTAAAAATGTTAATTTTCTTACTTAGGTATTATCCTAGATGTATATTAATGATATGTCCTGATGATGTATGTGTTTATGATAATCTGTGGTCAGAATTACACCTAAATAAATGACAAATAGTCATTGATATATTTTAATTATGAAATATATTAGGTATTAGAAAGTATAAATTATATAAGAAACACCCACTAGCCTCTGTATTAAAACTTTAAAATCATTGGAAACCCCAGTGTTTGTCAGATCTCTCATTCTCCTCAAGAATTAACTTCTATCCTCAGTTTGCATTTCATTACATTTATAATAAATACATCTAAATGACATATAGCATCGACTATATATTTCTAAATTAAGATGTCTCATACTACAAAAATGTTTGAGCAACTTACTCTTTGCACCAAAATTATATTTTTGAAAATCTGAGATTGGTGGCTCCATTTATTTTTGTCCCTTAATGATATTCCACTTTGTGCCAAGTTTTGTATATTCAGTTATTAAAATACACTTGTCTTATTAAAAGTTATTATAAGCAATGATGTTATGAACTTCTTGTACATACCTGTGTGTACATGTGAAAGTGTCTTTAGATGATATACTTTTTTGGGAGGAGCCTTTTATTCCCATGACTTATTCATTCCATAACTGGAAGCTAGTATATCACATTCCTCTTCACCAACTTTGCCCATCTCCCCAACCCCTCGCCTCTCAAGTATGTATAAAGAGAACATAGAGAGAGGGTATATACTCTGAATAAAGTTGCAAATAAATTGAACTACTGTCTGTATTAGATATTCTTACATTGGTTCACTTAAGCTATTTTAACAATTAATATTTCTACCAGCTGTAAATAAAGTGACTGTTTCCTTTATATCCTTGACACTTGGTATTTTCAAAATTCCAGTTTTTTTGCCATATTTATTGAATGTGAGATAATATCTCACTGGATTATTTCCTGATAACTGAGGGTAGGAGTGAGGAAGTGGGAAAGGTTTAGATTTCTTTTTAACTTTTTAAAAAAATTTAATGTTCGGGGCGCCTGGGTGGCTTAGTCGGTTAAGCGTCCGACTTTCGCTTAGGTCATGATCTCGCGGTTTGTGTGTTCGAGCCCCGCGTCGGGCTCTGTGCTGACTGCCAGCTCGGAGCCTGGAGCCTGTTTCAGTCTGTGACTCCCTCTCTCTCTGACCCTCCTCTGCTCACGCTGTCTCTCTCTCTCTCCTAGAAATAAATAAAATGTTTTAAATAAAACATTTAAAAAAAATTTAATGTTCATTTATTTTTGAGATACAGAGTATAAGTGGGGGGAGGGAGAAAGAGAGGGAGACACAGAATCTGAAGCAGGCTCCTGGCTCAGAGCTGTCTGCACAGAGCCTGATGTGAGGCTTGAACCCACCAATCATGAGATCATGATGTGAGCTGAAGTCAGACACTTAACTGACTGAGACACGCAGGCACTCCTAGGTTTCTTCTTTTAGCAATTATATTTTCAAATCATTTGCCTTTTAAAAAACTATTTTAATTAATTTTAATATTTTATTTATTTATTAAAAAATTAATGTTTATTTATCTTTGAGAGACAGAGAGAGACAGAGCGCGAGCAGGGGAGGGGCAGAGAGAAAGGGAGACACAGAATCCAAAGCAGGCTTCAGCCTTTTAGCTGTCAGCACAGAACCTGATGCAGGACTTGAACTCTTGAGCCATGAGATCATGACCTGAGCTGAAGTCGGACGCTTAAATGACTGAGCCACCCAGGTGCCCCAATTAATTTTAATCTTTTAACATTTTTCCTTTTTTTTAATTTCTGAGTTCTTCCTATAATCTAGATCGTAATTCTCAGTTTTATATATGCCTTGCAGACACTTTCTGTTTTATTTTTTATCTGATATGGATGGAATATCCAATATTCTCTGAGATTTTCTATGGTAACTTGTTCCTGGTCGGAAATCTGACGTAGCTAGTATTTAGTGATTTCATTAAAAAATAATCTGGTGGGGGCGCCTGGGTGGCTTAGTCGGTTAAGCGTCCGACTTTCGCTTAGGTCATGATCTCGCGGTTCGTGGGTTCGAGCCCCGCGTCGGGCTCTGTGCTGACTGCCAGCTCTGATCCTGGAGCCTGTTTCAGTCTGTGACTCCCTCTCTCTCTGACCCTTCCCTGCTCACGCTGTCTCTCTCTCTCTCTCTCTCTCTCTCTCTTAGAAATAAAACATTAAAAAAAAAAGAAAACAGTAATTTTCTATCACAAAATAAAATATTATCATCAAATTAATGTCTTTGGCTAATATTTCTCATTTCTACCCTATTCAGTTTCATATAAGCATGAACAAAGTGCAAAAGCAATTATGAGAATATCATAAATTAAAAAGCAGAAATAAGAGTTGGGGAGTTGGGTGAAGTTTATAATAAAATTATCTCAAAAAAAGAAGTAATTTTGTTGTATTTGTGTGTAGAAATATTAAAACTCATACAGATATTCTGATTATGATACCCAGCCTATTAAGAAATATAAGATACATATGCTATTAAACTTACTCTATTTTATCTATATGAGATATTTGGTTTATCATTTTGTTGAACACAAAAATACAAGGAAATATTTAATTTGGATTCATGTATTTTATGACTGTGTAGACTTGTGTAGATTTATAGCTTATGCTATGATTAAAATCAACCATTTGAAATTATTATTATTTGAAAAGTTGTAAGATTAATATTCATACATGGTTATTTGTCCATATATTGGAAATCTGTTGTTACAATTTCTTCAGAATGATTTTTTGAACTTTGTGGTGTTTGATTTAGTCAGTGGGACCAATGTATGATGTCTTTGAGAAAAAGTGCTCACAATAGTTTTCTTTCAAGTCAGTACAATTATTGGAAAAGGTGACAAAATGGACTTAAATATCAACCAATTTCCCATTTTTTACAGCAACATACTTTAGAATATTTAACAGTTTGTCTACCAGAAGTATTATACGTTGTCTCATTAATTGTATATGAACATATTCAGTTGGTTATAGCCACATTAATTTTACAAAACATAATAGAAATATGTCAATAAAGTATCATCCCACTCTAATTTTTTCATTTTTGTTGACACTGAAAATATATCAGGCAATAAAATTTTGTCAAATGGGCAAATGTTCACCACTCTACCACAAAAGAATTTCTTTAAACCGTTTAGAAAGACATTAGTTCTTAACTCATAGGATCATTGTGAGAATTAAATGGAAATAATTCATAAATATCAATAAATACTAAAGTACTTATACTCTAGTATGTTATAATTAATTTAGTCATATAATCAGTTAAAATGAAAGATAAACTTATTTATAAAGCCATGATTCCCCTACTATTGGCATTTGATTTCTCTAACCCCATACTTACTGGTATACATATTAGATATACCATCTTGTAGTTAAAATTTTGTACTAAGCTTTAAAAAATGTATTTTGTGAAAAAGTTCCATGTTGCTACACTTCATAATTTTCATATTTAACGTCAAAAAATAAAATAACATGTGAATGAAGATTGATATTTGCTTTTTGAGTATTTTGGCATTTTTTTTGGTTACATAAATAATTCTCCCATTAACTTCTCATTCTACTTCACCATCATTAGGGTGACTCATAATTTTAGAATCAAGTTTCATAGAAAAACAATGTTTACTTAATTGTTTAAATTACAAATGTATCCTCTTCTGTTTATATACTAATTATATTTCTATTAGGAGAAAGTTATGTCCTTTGGATTTGCTTATATGTGTGTGTGTGTGTATGTGTGTGTAATGTATCTGAATATATTTTTATCAATTTTTAGATAGTTTATATGACATAAATAAATCCTGTGGCCATAGTTGATATAAGTAGTTTGTATGTAGGCCATATTCCTTTTTATTCTGAAAACTTAAAACATAGTTTTAATTTCTATATGGTAAAGCTTGTCTATCTTCTGTTTTCTAATTTCTGCTATCACTTCAAAGCTTAAAATTGCCATCCCTAGGAGAGCTTACAAATATTCAAATATATTTTGTTCATTTTCTCGTTTATACATTTTAAATATCTCAATACAATTAGAAATTATTTTGGTATCTGCCTATAGGTGGAATCCCCAATTTTAGTTAGAGATCACTACATTTAAAAAATCCTGTATTTTTCTATTCTATTATGATTCTCCTATTTTAAGATATGATAAATGTATAATAGAATCTACTGTTAATATTTTATTCTATTTATTTCTATATCTTTTTGAATAACATATTCATTTCTATATCTGTTTCTAAAACTTTTATTTTTAATTCTGTCTACTTTGGCATTATTTCTGAAGATTTAATTAAATGTATTAAGATTCTTAATGTTTTTTCTTATGTTTTTTCTCATGAGTTCTCATTATTTAAAAAAAAATTATGAATTAAAACTCTTACTTGTCCAATGTAAGACTTTAAAATGACAATTCTTTCAGAGTTCTAAAAAATTATATTGGGTATGATATTTTGATCTATTCAAACTGTGGGAATTAATGAATTTATACTAACCCTGATACATGTTTTTCAACTTTTTAAGTTAACATTTTAGTATTATGGTTTTATGGAATTTTAAACTTTTAATTTATGGGATACTGACCTTAATTTTACAAATTAAACACCAACAAACACTCCCTGATAAGGAACAAGATTATTCTTTTTAATTCTTCTGAAAAGCTGCAAAAATATATTATTATGTCAAATCAAGTTTATATTCTATTGAACACTTCTACATTTGGAAAATAGCTGTTGTAAAGATCCTATTTTAACCCAAAGTTCCCCTTGATGTTAGTGGCTCCTCACCCCTTTGGTCTGCTTCTAATGTTAGAAAAATGCTATGCAATGTTCAACTGAAATTAGAAAGAAAAAAATAGCTCATTTAATAGAGAGAGAGAAGTTTTCTGCAACACTTGTATGTGCATACGATAGGACTCTAGTCATGGAGAAAAAAAAGAAGAAATGTTTTCTAATATAGAATGACTTTAATGAAACTGCTCAATCTGTACAACAGTATCATGTATTTTACTTGAATGAAGTTGTTAAACAAGATCTCTGTTTACATAGACTGTTGTGCAGTTATCAATCCAATCAAAACTCACTCATTGTTTTTTAATTCAAAAGTGATTAGCAAATGCTGAGAAGTCACCTTATCTCACTAAAACACAGGTACCAACTCAGAGTAAATATTTTGGTAAACAATTATTCTGGCCTTGCATATTCAGCAGTGTGCTAAATTATGCATAATCTTGCATAAGTAATAAGTGAAGGTAGCTTAAATTCCGTTTTTTTTTTTTAACCTGACCTATTTCTTTCAGTGCTGTTAGCAGCTTAAATCATGTATGAGCTTTCTGTAAGGCTTCAATGAGTAGCTCGGGTGGAGAAACTTCAGTAATAAATTTCAGGAAAAGACAAGTTTTTTGACAGGCATAATGCAACACATACAGAGTCTGGAACTCACACTCTGGGAATTTAGAGCAATCCTCGCAAAGCAGCTTTTCCCTGTTACATTAATAGAGAAAATGAAGTATGAAAGTCCTCAGGAATTACTGCTAGGTGTAATTTAAATAATTTACCAGAAGACAGTTCAGCACATGCATTGAACAGGGGCATCCAGAGTTTGCCATAAGCAGTTTATAAATAAACTATATTCCGCTGAAGTAAGTCAGGCATAAATTATAACTATTCCTTTTGTGGCTGCACCCTGTTCCTCATTGTAATAGTTATTTAAAAAAAAAAATCAGGGTTATGACCTTCTCCTGGAAATCACAGACATTGTCTGCCTTGTACCTTGCTTATGAGCTTTCTTATGGTTAATAGTTTGGTAGCTGTGAGATCAAAATAAAAATACATTACATATCTGTAAACAGAATTCTTTAAAAATTTTTTCATAGTTTATTTTATTTTTGAGACAGAGAGAGACAGCATGAGCAGGGGAGGGACAGAGAGAGAGGGAGACACAGAATCTGAAACAGGCTCCAGACTCTGAGCTGCCAGCACAGAACCCAGTGCGGGGCTCAAACCCATGAACCAGAGATCATGACCTGAGCTGAAGTCGGACGCTTAACCAACTGAGCCACCCAGGCACCCCTGTAAACAGAATTCTGGAAGAATTCTTCAGCTTGGTTGGGGGTAGGTGGAGAGATGTGGCCAAAGACCATCAAGGAGATACAGATCATTTTACAAAAGCTTTATATCTTTTCTGTAGACAAAAAGAGGATATACTTTCTGTTTCTTGCCTCAAGTATTGTGCCTTAAATTATCAGGCCAAAGCAAAAATGCCAAAGGAAATATATAATAAAGACTCAAAACTATGTAGAAATGATATAAACATGCATGTGGAGGTTAAGAAGCTTTTATCCCATTGAGCCTTGACTTACTAAATTGCAGATGGACTATAATGGCATCAAAATTTACCCAAAATATACTGTTGGTGCTTTGAAAGGAGACTTTGTAAAAGGCAGGTGAGGTGGAGTGCTTGCTCTACTCCTAAAACGTCAAATTATAAACCAGCATTCTGTAACCTTTACTTTCACTTACCTTCCTTTGATAGAAAAAATAGATCTCTTGGGAAAAAGTAGAAAGTATAGAAAGTGAATAGCTATGTTCCTGAAGTTATATGAGAAACATAGAAGGATAATGTACATCTTCACAAGTGCTCTTTTAAATATACATGAATCACACTTGCTAGGTTGTTCTTTGGAGTCATATGCACTGTAGTTACCTGGCTCTCTATCCTCCGTATCTCCATATATATGTGTATATGTATGTACTCATATATGTGTGTGTATATGTGCGTGTGTGTGTGTGTGAGAGAGAGAGAGAGAGAGTTAGTTTTTTCTGGAAATGCATGCTCTACATTCTAACTAGAAGTTAAATGCTGCTTAGAGGAAATAGTGGGAACATAGAATAAAATATTACAGTAATTATGATTTAATTTTCAGAATCAATTTTGTAATCATGGCTTCATAACCTAAAAAACACCTGTCAATTAAGAAAATTATTTTCTGATCTGCAGTGTAGATCACTTTGATCAGATACACTTTGATGTGCCCATGTCTTTGATGGAGAAGAAAGACTTGATGCAATTGCCGTTCAGACATTCAGACCTGAACAGTGACTTATTTATTATGATCTTCATATGTGATTCTATGGGTCTTGATTGGGATATATTGCTTATGGTGATGGAACTGCAATGATAAGCTTGGCCTATGTTGTGAGATGAATAATTGCTAAGGGTCTAATATACAGTTTGATGACTATAGGTAATAATTCTATGATGTGTACTTGAAATTTGCTGAGAGAAGGCCTTAAGTGTTCTCAACAAAAAAAAATAAAAAAGCAACAATGTGAGGTGATAAATGGGTTAGTTTGCTTGATTGTGCTAATCATTTCACAATATATACAAACATCGTGTCATCATGTTGTACACTTTAAATAGATTACATTTTTATTTATCAACTATACCTCAATAAAGCTGGGGGGGAACTTGACTCAAAATGCTAAAATGGGCAACCTGACATATATGGGTCAGAACCTTAATCTCAACACAGTGCTGTAAATCACTAAATTAAACAGCCAAATAGATATGTAACCTGTAGGAAGATTGCGAAAGTTATATTAAATTCCCTAAGACTTATTTGCCTGACTACAGGAAAAAATGAAGAAGTTTTAATATATTTTTGCCCTAATAGGCAGTTACAATCAACTCATGTAAAATTATAACAAGATTATTATCAAAGTAATTTGTAATTTTCTATTTTTAGAAAAATCTGGGAAAATACTGTTCCAATATCCAAAGAAGGTATTATAAGAAGTATTGTAAAATATAAATGCTATAATAAGTTTGTACATGATATTTAACATATTTTAATATTCATACTCATGTGAGCATAAAGCTTGATTTTATGGATGTGAGATTTAGGTGCAATATCTGTTGATGGGATGTGAGTGGCAAGGTTGGGCTGAGGGAAAGAGTTAGTAATACTCTGTTGTGTTGAGGAAAGGAATCCCCCACTGGACCACCAGAGGCAATCCTGTAAAATAGGAGACATTAACAGGCCCTGAGGCTACTGAAAGGTAGGGGTATATATTCAAGATAAGAAAAAATAGTGTCATGGGAATATAACAAATTGACAACCTCACTGTTTTGACTTTGGCTAGTCTGGGATAGGCACTAACAAATTCAACTTCCTTACATTTTATTTAGCCACTTATAAATCTGCAATCAAAACCCATATTGATAATGGAATCCTTCTTTACTTGTTGATAGATTTGACACTTGTATGAAAATCTAAGTCATTTATTACTGTAATAGAATTCATCCCTCCAACATAGCTTCTTTATCAGTGATTGTTTCCATGTTAACATGTTGAACTTGTTACTCTAATGGAAAGTCTGGCAGCTTCTCTCATATATAAAAGAAAGGTTCTATCAGAGAAATAAATCAGGTTAAGCAAAAGGAAAAGATCCATGATAACTTATCATATATCCTATCTAATGTATATGTGTGGGGTGTGTGTGTGTGTGTGTGTGTGTGTGTAACATTTGACACTTTGGTAATTGTCTGGGAGTGTGCTATGATGGAGGTATTCATATTACAGAGGGTTTTCAGAATTGCTAGTGCTAGCATAAAGATATTTCAGCCAATATCTTCTCCTATTCTGGCTCTACAGTGAAATTCATTCTATAAGAATTCTACAAGAAATTCATTGTGATTGAGCAAAAGTAAGGAAAAAACTCTCTGTTTAATTATTCCCATATAAGGTGCCTGTGATTAGATCTATATAATATCAATTCAATCAAATGCAGGAGTTTAGTCAGTAGGATTTTGTCAGTTTAAAGAGTCACTATACTTGGAGTTAAGAAATATAGTTTTAGTCTCATTTCTGTCCATATTATAGACTCCAAGGACTCTGCTTAATTTTAACTGTTTTTAAATTTAATAAGTACACTTTAAAAACAAAAGAATGGACAAACAAAACCATATATGAATACTAATCTCACACAGTACTGTTTTTCTTAGGAACATAATATTGTACATTATAGACACCGAATAGATGTAGAATGAATTGGTAAGTTCTTTTCTACCCACTTATAGTATAGCCTGTCCCTGGAAAATGAGCTGAGGAACCAAGCATGTTCTCCTATTCATGCTGCCTTTCTGCAACTAAATTTTAGTTTGGTTATAGAAATGTTGGGAGCAAACAATAATGTATTTGGGTTTTTTTATTCATTTCTTTCTTTTTTAAAAAATATAATTTATTGTCAAATCGGCTTCCACACAACACCCAGTGCTCATCCAAACAAGTGCCCTCCTCAATGCCCATCACCATTTCCCCCTCTCCTTCACCCCCCATCAACCCTCAGTTTGTTCTTTTATGTATTGAAGAGTCTGTTATAATTTGCCTCCCTCACTCTCTGTAACTATTTTTCCCCTTCCCTTCCCCCATGGTCTTCTGTTTAGTTTCTCAAGATCCACATATGAGTGAAAACATATGATATCTGTCTTTCTCTGACTGACTGATTTCACTTAGCACAAGGAATTTTTACTCAGGGACAGGGAACTATGCGGTAGGTATAGTATACTACTTACTGAGAGTCTACCATGTACCAAGAGAAACTGTACTGAAATTATTTAAAATAACTTATGATCTAGAACGAATCATCAATAGAAGATTTATAATGTAATTTACATTACCATAAAAATTAGCATTAAATTTACCTCCAAAAAATTTCTTTATATGGTTCTTTTTATGTATACTTAAAAGTAAGCTCTAAGTCTCCAATCACTTCTGTAATCAAATGCAACTTATATGCCGTTTATTAATGGAGTGTTTCTTTGATCCATAATTAGGACTTCTATGGACATATTATTATAATTTTCTTTATTTTTTCCAGTTTCTTCTTGAATTAGCTGTGAAAGGTAAAAATATGATCAATTTAACACTTTTAACCAATGGTATCCTTCAGAAGAGCATTTTTTTATTGAGTTGAACTCTCACTAGATTAAGTAATGTTAACATGAAATTTTTTCTTAATATGCAATAAATAGGTCGTAGACCTGATAAAAACAGTTTAGTTAAAAGAATTCCATTAGCATCATTACAATGCTAGAGAAAATAATGTGCAAAATAGAGTAACTGTCATGATCCTGACCTTGTGATACAAATTAAAATAAAGAAAAGTGTCATATTTCTCCATGGTTCAACTTAGGTTCACCTAATAGAACTCTGACAAAAGCAAATGTTTTGTCACTTAGTCTGTTGCCAAGAACATTTTAGTGCATAATTAATGATAATCCATTCTTTAATATGTGTATATGAATGAACACAAAGTTGCTGCTGGTGCCACAGAGACAATATCATGTTCAGTGTGAAGAGAGTAGCACAGTTTCTACTAAAATAATGAGCTGTGGAAATGATAATGGAAGGTGTCAGAAGCACAATAAACATGATTAGAGTGGACCAGGGAAAAAGAATAATATTTAGCACCACCAGGACTTTTCTCTTAAAAAACAGTAATGTTAAGTCCTTGATGGATTTTTCATGATTCCTGTCACAATGTTGTCTAAAAATATCATGGAATATGCAGCGGATTGCTTTGGTTACACTTCTGTCTTACGTGCTGATTCCTTCTTCTCTAATTGACCTTCAAGATATGGTGTTCTCTAGGGGCGCCTGGGTGGCTTAGTCGGTTGAGCGTCCGACTTTCGCTTAGGTCATGATCTCGCGGTTCGTGGGTTCGAGCCCCGCGTTGGGCTCTGTGATGACTGCCAGCTCAGAGCCTGGAGCCTATTTCAGAGTCTGTGTCTCCCTCTCTCTCTGACCCTCCCCTGCTCACGCTGTCTCTCTCTCTCTCTCTCCTAGAAAAAAAAAAAGATATGGTGTTCTCTAGAGTTGTGCTTATTATTTTACTGCATTCATAAATTGACTGAGGGATATGTTAATATACAGATTATGACTGAACAGATATGGAGTGGGGCCACCTGGGTGGCTCAGTCAGTTGAATGTCAGACTCTTGATTTCTGCTTAGGTCGTGATCCCAGGGTCATGGAATTGAGCCCTGCATTGGGCTTGCACTGAGCATGGAGCCTTCTTAAGATTTTCTCTCTCTCTCTCTCTCTCTCTCTTCCTCCCTCCCTGTTTCTATTCCCCCGTCTCCCACTCATATGCATGTGCACTATCTCTCTCAAAAAAAGTTTTAACAGATCTGGGGTGGATCAGGAGATTTTGCATTTCAGACTAGATTTTACTGCCTCTCCATGGACCACACTTTACTGGCAAGGCCTGAGGAAACATCCTTGAACCTCTTCTCAGTAGACTGAATCTTCTTGGCCATGAATTTAAATATATCCTGTATGTTCATAATTTGTTATTCTTTATCCTCAGCCTCATAAATTCTAATCTTCAAAAACACTGATTTAACATATTAAAAATGAAACTCATTGTCATCATCCTCAAACCCAATCTTCCTGCTTTCTGTCCTATCATATTAATGATACTACCATTTCTTAAGTTGGCTGAGATGGTCATATTATACCCATTTTACAGATATGACTTTGAAAGCTAGGTAGTAAATAAAAATGATTCTGCTGGAAATAAGGTAACCAAGATTTGAGCACATGTTAGTTAATTTATTTGAAAGTCTGTGCTCATTCACTACATTTGATTACCTCTTTCTAGATTAATTTGCCTCTTCTTTACCTACTGATGAGCTCACTTAATCATAAAATGTTTTTGTTCTTCCATGTAATCTCCAGTTTTTCATGGCAGTGTGATGGCTTCTTTCCTCAATGATCCTACAGTAGTTAGATATCCATTCTATGAAGAAACACTTCACATTGCAATCCAGTTATTGTCTGAGATGTCTGTTCTCACCCCTTGCTTGGGTTGTAAGCTCCTTGAAGTTTGGGACTTATTTATTTGTTAGTTATTTTAATTAGAAAAGAAAGGAATACATGAATATATAGAAATAAATCAAATGATATAGAAATGCACAGAAAAAAAAAAAGATAAAAATTTTCTTGCAAATACTCTCTCCAAATCCTACTTCTCTTCATTAGGTAACCATTATTCTAAGTTTGGTGTGGTGTCCTTCAAAGCATTATCTATGCACATCTATTGATATATACAATCTCTATATCTACATAGCTATAGGTATGTGTACATAAACAGATAATATATAAATTGGATCATATTGTACAAATTATTCTATGACTTGTTTTTATTTCCATTAGCAACATATCTTGGGCAATTTGCTATGTAGTTATGTGTAGATATGACAGTATTTTTAATGGATATAAGTAATCCATGATACAGAGTTATACTTTTAAAATATGTATACATATATGGACAATTTAAAATTTTCAACATTTTTCTATTACCTACACAGTTGAAAAAACATATTTCATATTTGTTTTTGTCCCTCTTCAAGTATTCCTTTATGATATATCTAGGCTTGAAATCACAGATTCAAAATATATATGCTTATAATTTTGATGCAGATAGCTAACTTGCCTAAGAAGACTACACCAATGGATTCTGCCATAAGTAGAATAGCTATGTTTTTTTGTCCTAAAAAATTATATATGTATGTATTTTCTTATCTACACCAAGTCTTATCAAGTTATTAAATTTGCCCACACTGGTGAAAAATATATCTCATATTTATATTTGTTTTCATTTCCCTAATTACTTGTGATCTTAGTATTTTAGGAGGATTGGGAAACTATTTTTTACTATTTGCATTTTTTTCCTATGATGGCCATTCTTACCATTTAGTCATTTTTTTTCTACTGGGCTTTCATGTTTTTTGTGGTTTTTTTTATAGTTTATTTTTGAGACAGAGAAAGAGAGAACATGAGTGGGGGAGGGACAGAGAGAGAGGGAGACACAGAATCTGAAACAGGCTCTGAGCTAACTGTCAGCACAAAGCCAGACGCGAGGCTCCAACCCATGAACTGTGAGATTATGACCTGAGCCGAAGTCGGACGCTTAACTGACTGAGTCACCCAGGTGCCCCTAGGTTTTCGTGTTTTTAATGATCTAGAGAGGTTCTCCATACATTGAGAAATTAATATATCTTGTTTTATATGTTGAAATTTTTTTCTCAGTCTCTTGATTTTAATTTTTTAAAATTATTTAAATGAAATACTAAATTTCACATTTTCTTATTATTTTATATTTATGTTTTTGTTGTTTAGTTCTATGTGCATATTCATTTTACTCTCTAGTTTCTTATTTATGTCAAGTATATGTTATTTTATATACAGTAAGATTATTTTTAGGTATGTATATGGTTAGATGAGTTTGAGTAAATAAATTGTTATATAACCATCACCACAAAAAAGACTTAGAATATTTTCGTCACCACAAAAAGTTGAAATTATTCGCCTCTATAGGTGATTACTAACCCCCTGGAAACAGCTTATTTGATTTCTCTTCCTATCCCTTTCCCTTTTCCAAAATGTCATATAAATAGGAGATTATACTATACAGAATCTGATACCTAATGTTTTCATTGAGCATAATGATTTTGAAGCCATGTATGTTGTGTGTATATCATCAGATTCATTCCTCAGGGAATCACTGAGTAGTATTCCCTTCAAAGATGAATCACATTTTTTTATATATATATTCACCCATTGATGGACATTTGGCTTATTTCTGAATTTCGTTGGTGACTGTAAATAAACATTCACAAAAAGGACTTATTGTGGACTTGTGTCTTCCTATTTTCTTGGCTGGATTGCTAACAATGCAGTTACTGGATTTATACTCAGCCACTGTTTTCCAGGTTACTGTAAAATTTGGACTCCCAGAAGCAATGCGTGAAAATTGAAGTTGCACCTCATTCTTGCCAACACTTGTTATTGCCAAGTTGCTTTTTGCTCAGCCATTTTATTTCTGTATAATGACCTCTTATTGTGGTGTTAATGTCCATTTCATGACTAATGAGGAGGAGGATTTGTTTATTATATGAATTTGCCATTGGTACCTCTGAATAGAAGTATCTGTTCAAATCTTTAATTATTTTTAAAATATTAGATTATTGGTTTCCTTATTGTTGAGCTTGGAGAGCTTTTCTAGACACAAGTCTTTTATCAGATATATGTTTTGCTAATATTTTTCTCTCAGTCTATGTCTTGCTTTTTTATTTTAAGTGATTTTCAAAGAGCAGGACTTTTTAACTTCAGTTTATTCAGTTTTTCTTTTAAGTTTGCTTTCTGCATTTTATTTAAGAAATAATCACATAATCTCAAGTTGCAATGATGATTTATTTTGGTACATTTTCTTTTAGATTAAGTGTTTTTGAGTTTTAGGCTTTACTTCTAGCTCTAGAATTCATTTTTAGTTTGTTTCATATGGTGTGAGGTGAGGATCTAGGTTAATTTTTAGTCAGGTGTATAGTTATCCTAATATGATTTATAGAAAAAAATCATACTGTCTCCAGTAAAAGGTCTTGACATCTTTGCAGATATTAATTGATCATCTATGTTATTACTTATCTACTGTTATATAACATATTACCACAAGACTTAGTGTCTGCAAACATTAAACATATATTATCTCATTTTTTCTGTGTGATAGGTATCTAGGAGCAGTTTTGCTAAGTAGTCTGGTTCAGATCTCCCACAAGGCTGTAATCAGAATGTAGGCCAGGGGTTTAGTCAAGACTTAAGGGAGGATCTGCTCCCAAACTCAGTAACATGGTTATTGGCAGGCCTTAGGTTTCCGCTGGATGTTGGCCAGAGATATCAGTTCTTTGCCAGGTGGTCCTCTTCACTGAGACAGCTTTTTTCCTTCAGAATGGAAGATCCACTTAGAGCATCCAAGACAGAAGCTGCAGTCTTTTTGCAACCTAATTTTAGATGCAATATCTCATCACTTCTGTTGTATGCTATTAATTAGAAGTGAAGCATTAATACAGCCCATACTCAGAAGGAAGAAATTCCTAAGGATGTGAATATCTGGTAGAAAAAATCATTACAAGCTATCTTAAAGGCTACCCACTAAATATGAATTTACGTTTTAGTCCCTGTGGGT
The DNA here is from genome assembly GCF_003009895.1 of Hyaena hyaena. Taxonomy (NCBI): domain Eukaryota; kingdom Metazoa; phylum Chordata; class Mammalia; order Carnivora; family Hyaenidae; genus Hyaena; species Hyaena hyaena. Next base: position 39,364 of record NW_024082197.1, on the reverse strand, counting down.
TCTGTAAATCTGTAGGTCTGCCCTTATCCTAATTCTACAGTATCTAAGTTATTGTAGCTCTGGAATAAATCTTGAATTTAGGTAAGGTGTATTCTCCAATTCCCCCTCTTCATCCACAATTGTTTTCATTTATTTTATTTATTTACTTTGAGAGAGGGAGAGAGTTCAGGGGAGGGTAGAGAAAAAGTATTTTCATTTTTCTAGATCATTGGCCTTTTTCATAAACATTTTAGAACCAACTTGTCAACAGGTACCAAAAAAGTGGGGGGGGGAGTTAGTTCAAAATTGCATCAAACTATATAAATTGGAAAGAAATGACATCTTTTGGGGAGGAGGGTGGAGAGTTGACATCTTCAATTCAAGTCTTTCAGTAGAAAAAAAATCCATTACTGTCTTTTTAAAAATTTTTCTTGAAAAGGATTAGAAATTTTCAGTATTCTATCTTCCACAGTTTTATAGATACAACCTTAAGTATTTAATGTTTTCAAATACTAAGTTAGATGGTATTCTTTACTTCAATTTTCAGTCATTCATTGCTACTACATATAAATTCAACTGATATTTTTAAATTGACCTTGTAAACTGAGAACTGATATACTCAACTATTCATTTTGGTAGCTCTTTTCTAGGTTCTCTAGGATGATCATGGTATCTATCAATGTTAAAAAATTTGCATCTTTCTTTTGGATCTAAATGTGGTTTTCTTTCATATTTTATAGCATTTACTAGGATTTCCATTACAATTTTGAATAAGAAGAGTCTAAGTAGACATAACCAACTATCTCATTTCTGATCTTTGGGAAAGCATTCAGTTTTTAACTATTAACTGTGATTTGCTGTAGGTTATTTATAGGTTTCTAATAGAAACATTTTATCATATTGAGAATTCTCTTCTATTTATAATTCACTCACAGTTTTTTATCATAAATATTAAATATTTAAAAAATTACTTTCTGCATCTACTAAGATGAGTCTATGTGTTTTTCTTTTTCAGTCAACTGACATTGATTGACATTGAATTACATTGACTGAATTTTGAATGTTGTACCAATCTTCCATGCCTGGGATAAACTCCAATAGTCATTATATATTTGGCACATAATTTGGCTCAGTGCGTTTGTAAATATACGCTATGTATACATATGTAATGTATATACTCACACATGTAATAATACATGCATGTATATATACAATGACAAATATATACTGATGTGTGAAAAGTATATATCACATATATAGGATAATATAATACATATTATATATGTAAAATACCCATGTAAATTTGAGACAAAGAGAGTGAGCCCTGACTGTAAAAAGTCCTTTGTGCTGGTCTGGAGAATCTGAAGTTAATATATCATGCCATGTAAAGTCATTAAAGTTTTAATATCATTATATGACTTGAACACTACAGTCATGTAAGATAAACAATCTGGTTGTGGTATAGAAAACTTTTGAGAGAAGAAATAACCTAAGATAGAAGTTTATCTACATAACTTCTAAATAACCTTATTTAGAAGTTTATATTCAAAGTCCAAAGATGAGATGAGATGATGTAACCAAAAGATTAATAGGATTAATAGAATAAATAGAAAGTGTGGTGGGAGTAATATTTAGTAAAAACAAATAAAGCAACTTGATTTGAAACAAATTTAATAGTAGAAAGGTCTCAAAAGTAGGTGAAAGGTCATGAATGGCTCTAAAAAAGTTGAGTATGGGTGATCAGGAGAATAATTGTACAATGATTAACTTGAGTATTTGCTAGTTTAGAATACAACCAGCTCATTAGCTTGGTAGCGGGTGGGCAGGTGGGACACTAAGCTATTGGTGAATTAAACAGAATAGAGATAGAGATTACAAAAAGGCATCTGAGCAGGTGGGAACAGAGGAATTCTAAACACTGTGGGGAAGATATTTTAGGGCCATAGGCGATCTCAATCACAAATTATTAATTATGGTTTCCAAATGTTAGAAGTCTGTAGTAGTTGACTGATCAGTCTGTCATCAGAAATAAAAAGACCCTTTTTCATAAAAATGTCAGATAGGCAAGAAGGAAATCAAACCCATCAAGGGAACCAGTTATATATATCTGTGTATATTATGAATGAAAAATCACAGAATTTGACCCTTTGAAAGTGTCATTTTCAAGAGGGGGAAATAGGAACTTTGATATATATTTTATGAGTTAATTAAAGTGGAGTAGGTATTACTGCAAGCCAGTTTGTTGGCTGGCTTTATTTGCATACCAGCAACAACATTAATGGAAAAAACATACAGGCAAAGTTTTACATATTACATATATATATATACTCTATGTAATACATTAATGTATTTATATATTAAGATTTATTAACATTAATTACTATTAATATTTTATGTCAATGCATATATTAATTATCATATATTAACATATACTATATTAATACATATTAATTACTTATATTAACATATATTTAATATTTTAAAATAATTCCAACCCTGAAATTATTTTATCCAATTTAAAAATTACTATCAAATTGTAAACCACCTTATCCTTTGAAACTCTTCTACAGTTATTTCTCCCAAACTTCATCTTCTGTCCTCCCCTTTTACTTTCTTTTACTTTTCTTTTTATTCCTTTTTCAACCCATTTGAAGGATATTTTACAGCTTTTTAGTGTTTTCTGTCCCAGTTCTTTCCTTTTATCTCCCTGATTTCATGTGGACATATTTTTTCTCAGTTTATAAGTATGCATTATTTGTTCATTCAACAAATATATATCAAGGATCTTCTACCAAAAAGAGTAATACAAACAAAAGGGAGCTGTTTTCATTAAGATTATATTCTAAGATACTAATAATATGTAATCATAAATAATGAACAACATTTAAGTGAAAAAATAGTATATTAGACTATACTTTCTATGAAATAAAAGCAAAAGTGAAGCAGGGCCATACAATGGGGGGCTCTTCAGAGAGTGAAGAGTGGAAGGCAGTTTACAATTTTAGATAAGGTAATCATGGTAGAAGTCACTGAACATGAGTTATTTCATTAAACACTTAAAGCTGATGAGAGAGCAGTCATCCATTACTTGAGGGGCTGTCACTGAGCACCAGGAAGAGCAGAACCAAGGATCTAAGGCTGAGCTGTGGGTACTGCTCAAGGATCAACAGGATGACCCACTAGGGCTGAACCAACTGAGCAAAGAAAACAGAAGACTAGGAAGTCACAGAGGTATAGGGACTACATTATGTAGGGCTTTGTAAGCTACTGGCCCTTATGAGGTAATAAAATGTAAAATTATTAGAGTTTGAGCAGGGAAGTAACAAATTCAATACTAGTTTTAAAAGAATCACTTTGAATACTGTATTAGAAAGAGGTATAAGGCAACAAGGAAAAAGGGAGGTAAGTTAGGAGGCTGGCTTGGGGAGAAAAATCAGCACTTTCTGATTGTATGTGGGGTGTGAAAGAAAGAAGGAAGTTAAGAATGACTTCAACTACCTGGCCTGGGGAAAGAAAAGATGGCGTTGTCATAAACTGATAACAGAAAACTTGTGAGTAAAGTAGATTTGAGGGGTAACACCAAGAATCAAGTTAGTAAACTTTGAATTGGAGATGCCTAACAGACATCTAAGTGGAGATGCTGATAAACAGTTGGATATGAGTCTAGAGTTCATGAAAGACACCTGAGCTAAAGATATAATACAAAAGTCATTTCCATACAGACGGTCGTTAAAACCTGGATGAGATTTTGAAAGAGACTGTATGAGACTTCCAAGGAAATGAGTGTGTCTAGAGACGAGAACAAAGGACTGAGCCCTGGGCACTCCAGCATCAAGATGATGGGGAGCAGGAGGAGAATTGGCAAAGTTCATTGAGAGGAGCTGTCACTGAGGCTAAATGAAAACTAAATTTAGAGATACTTAGTATGAGAGAAAGATTACTGGGTTAAATGCTTCTCATGGTTAAACAAATTGATTGAGAAATAACCATTAGATTTGGTATTGTGGACACCATTTATGACCTATAAGGCCTTTTGGGTATAGTGGTGAGGGAAAAGCCTGAGTGGAATAAACTTAAGAGAAAAATGGGATAAGAGAAATTAGAGAAGGACTGTAGACAGTTCTTTTGAGAATTTTTGCTATGAAGTAGAGAAAGGGATTAGAAGGGAATAAAGAGCTAGAAAAGTTTTTATTTAATTTTTTTTGTCGAAGACATAAGAGCATGTTTATATGACTAAGGGGGAAAATAAAAATTGATGAAGCATTTCAAAGGGGAAAATTCCAGAAGTAACAGACAAGAACTGAGATATAGGATAAAAGTGGAGGTGATGGACTTAGAAGTTCAAGGACTCCATCTGTTTTAACAAGAAGGGAAGCAAAAATACTTACTGCATAGTACAGATTATGGGGGTTGGGCAGATATGATAGTGGTGGCTTGCGCGAGTTATCTTTGTCTGTTTCTATTTTCCCAGTAAAATAGAAAGCATGGTCTTTGGCTGACAGTGGAAATGGAGAAGGAGGTGTTAGGGGTTTAAGAAAAGAGAAGTTACAGAATATTCACCTAAGAAGGTGGACTAGTGAATGGGTAAGTGAAGTGTTGTAGGACTGCTAGAGACCAGCAGGGAGCCTTTAAAGTTCATGGTCATGAATTTAAACTGCTTTTAAACATAGTCTATATGGTTGTGGTACTTTTCTCCAGTTATATTCAGCATGGCTGCAGTAGACTTAAGAAATAGAATTTAAAAAAAATACACTGAAGAAATAAAAGGGCAAGGAAGTCAGTGGTGTATGGAAAATGAAAGGAAAGGAGGCATTTAGACCAATGATTTCATTCCTAGCAAAATCCAAAGGGGCAGTGACTTTAGATTTTTTGCAGGTCTGTAGTGAATTTCAACATACAGAATAATTTTACTGAGAAAAATAGGGCAGTGGTGACAAAGTAAATGTAGATAGGAGGTGATAAAAAAGAAAGAGACAAGGAAAACTGGAGCTATAAAGTAGCTGAACCTAGATAGTTTCAGTCACACTTGTGATCTTCTGAATGATAATCATCCCTCTGTTGTTTCTACTTGTTTTTTGCTTTGCAGCCTTTCTGTAGCTCAATACAACATTCTCAGGTGGTGGATTCTGCTGTCAACAAGGAGATACTTTTATTTTAAATAGTCAACAACATTTCCATCTCCCCCTATAGCACTATTGCAGGCATCCACTTAAAACATGAAACAGGACTCTGCAGTAAAATATGCATGTGGACACAAGTTCAAAAGTTCAATCCCACCATGCTGCTAAAATTTAGACAGGAAAGTAGTAAAGTGCCATTCATCAGTCATTCAAATTGAGTACACTTAATGGAATTATGACAAAAGCCAATGCTCTTTTCTTTTCAAGAGTGTTGCAGTGTTAAATTGTACAGCCTTGTTAATGATATTCTACTCTTGTCATTCACTTCAGGAAATGTTACAATAAGCATTAGAATATGATTATTGTGTAATATAATAATTTTTTTTGCCTCTAGCCCCATGTCAAACCAGACGCCCCTCTAACTTCAGTGCTGTGACAAATAGTTATGAATCTCAGTCTCTTGTTGTTCCAGGTGCTACTGAACTAACTCAGAATACTTCATTTGTGATATCAATCCTATGGCTATAGCTAAAACACTAAAGTTTGTCAATAAGACTGCATGTACTCATTTGAAACATGACCATTGTTTTCACTTAAAAACTGGGAAGAGAAGGCTTGGCAGGGAGCCACATCCTTTCCTGGCATTACTTAGATGACCTTTAATGTGCTTGATCAGGATATGAGTCACTGTTTCTGAGAATTGGAGTTCTTGCAGAGTGGTCACCTTGTTGGAAGGGAACTGAAGATGTAATTCTTTAGTCACACCTATATGATCTCAGTGTCTGCTGTAAAGTAGATAGAAAAAAATTAAACCAAAATAAAATAATCCAAAACTTAATACTTGAGGTGATAAATATTTCCTTTTTAAACAAAGGAGAAATGCTCTATGATGAAAAATGAGATTAATTATTGTTGTATCTTGTCCATAAAGAATAAAAAAGAATTTGAAGCTCTTATTCTCTGTTCTAGCTTTTTGAATGTCTTTCTCGATGGTTATGAAGTTAGGTATACTTCTGCTTGCATTCAATTATGTAAGTGCTAGAATATATAGAACTGTATCTGTCAATGTTGCTAGCAGAATAAAAGAAGAGTAAGGAATGAAATGGAGAAGTCGATGAATATTTAATAATGCTTTTAATCAGTCTCACCAAATAAACATTTCTCAGGCTGCTTTGCAAATGAGATTTCTCTATCATAGGAGCTTGCAGATATATTTTTTCCTTTCCCCAGTGAAAATCTGGGGAGTCTGGTTGGACTGGTAAATGATTTTATAATCATTAATGAATTTTAATGACTGACAACTTAAGTAAACAAAAATAATACTGACACATGCTTTCTTGATGAAGTTGCTATCAAAATGTACGTTGCATATTTTCCTAAAGTATTCACCTATTAAAGGCATAATCTTTTACATTTTGATGTTTAGTTTACATGAGTCCTTATATATTCCCTCATCACTTTAATTGGCACATTTAGTAGTTGAGGAAATCAGTAGCAGCAGAGATAAATGCCAGCCATAGGACACAAGCTATAAAGAGCCTTTCAGATCATGATTAGATTTGAAATGTTAATGAGTTCACTGTGACCAGATGACCAGAGATGAACTGACTTCCTAAGGAGTCTAAAGATGATAAGGCTTCTAAAAGATTTAGTGATGCCTCTTTCAGTAAAAGAAAGAAAAATGATCCAGGTATGCCATAGCTGAGAAAACAATCAATATGGAGAAAGTATTATATAAAGTATTGTCAAAAAACAAGACATTATGTTACATGAAGCCAACAGCACATATCCAGAACTAACTGTATATTTTGTAGTCTGATCCACTGCCTTCAGGATCACTAGGGATGTCCTAATTGGATCTTGAGAAGTCCAAGGAAATTCTTATAGATATCCATTTGTTCTTATGGTGACCAATTTTAATCCCTTATAATTCTTGCACTCGTCAGTAAGTAGCTTTCCAATTTGAGAGCAAAGATTTCTTCAGAACACAGTGGATTAGATTCCTTAGGGTTTCTAGAAAGGCACTGAAATGAAACACTGATTTTGATATTGTTTTGCTATAGAGGTGCATGTGTGTGTGCGTGTGTGCATGGTGTGTGTGTGTGTAAAATAGATAATTGTGAAAAGACTTTTTTTTTCATTTTTATTTTTATGGTAACTTGTGTTATATGGAGGAAATGAGTTCTGCACATACAAAAACAGAAGAAACATCACTTCTATATTTGGGCCACCATGTACTCTCCCTTCATAAATAACTTTGACTAACTTATAACTTTATCATACTTAAAAAAAATCAGGTGCTGAGGTGCCTAGGTGGCTCAGTTAAGAGGCTGACTGTTGATTTTGGCTCAGGTCATGATCTTACAGTTTGTGAGTTCGAGCCCCACATCCAGCTCTGTGCTTACACCACAGAGCCTGCTTGGATCCTCTGTCTCCCACATGTGCGCATGCTCTCTCTCTGTGTCAATAAAAAACGTTCAAAAGTTTTTAAAAAGTTTAAAAGAATCAGGTGCTATTGGTGGTGGAGGTTGTTGGGGAGGTGTCTACAGCATTTATAAATCAAATATCACTTGCTATAAACATATCTGTATCACAGTCGATATTTTAAATCACTGTAGCCACAACTTTTCCAGAGCACAGTGTTTGAGTCCAAATTCTACCACAAAGGAATGTAGACAGCATTTTGGGCTTAGTGCTGTACTTTGACCTGAGTCATGCTAAACAGTAGCTTCCAGTTCACTATCACAGATTGGAAATATTTCTCTGAGGCCCTATGTAAGCCAGATTGGTAAGGACAGGCAGGGATAAATCTATTGGAGAATAATTCTAAATCTTTTCCAGTACCCATGTTCCTCTTAAATCTTCTACAATTCTTCTCAATCTTGCAGATTCCTTTTCCAGAAGTTTTCAGATGACTTTTGATTGGAAGGCTTAAAAAAAAAAAAAAAAAGCCTGGGTTTTCATCAGAAAATTACATTTACAGTTCTACTCTGAAACTGTTTATCTTTAGAATTACCCATGAGTTCATCTCCTAGGTTAGTTCCACCTTTCACCTCAATCAAGGAAAAGTCATCTTTTATGGCATAATCCAAAATCCATATACCCTAGAGAGGTGCTGCCCAGTCATTGTGTGCTGTTAAGAAGGATCTGAAATTTTATCTTTTGAACAGCTAAGAATTTGAAAGATAGACAAGTTTTGCCTTCGCCCTATAACTAACTTTTTTTAAAAAGCCACTTTAGCAGAGATTGAAGAGAAGCAAAGGATTATTCTCTCACTTTAAAAAAAAATGCTCTCTATACAATCCAATTTAATTAAATATCTCTTGGCAAACTGAAAGAGGGAGACAGAGAAGACATTATGGTTCAAAAAGGGCAACACCTAAATAGTTACTGTAAAGGAGATTTGTTCCTAGATAAAACACTTAATAAACGTATGAATTAATGGATAAAGGAAAACAGCCTTCAAAACATCTACCTTTTTCTTTTGATTATTTTTAAAATGAATAGCTGTTAAGTAAGATTGTAAATTTTATTGATAAAAACTGGTGCTGGGGAGTTTTTTTTTTTTTTTTCAGTAGACTTTCTTTTAAAGCAATTAAGGTTGAGAGAAAAATTAAGTGGAAGGTACAGAGATTTCTATACCCTTTGTCCCTCAACGTACACACAGCCAACTTGACTGGACCATTTCTTACAGTCAGTCAACCTGCATTGACATAACACTGTCACCCAACTTCACAGTTTACATTAGAGTTCACACTTGATGTTGTACATTTCTATAGGTTTTGAAAAATGTATAATGACATGTATCTACCATTTCAAAATAATACAGAGTAGTTTCACTGCCCTAAATTCTCTCTGCTTTGCCAATTCACCCCTCCCTGACACCTAATCACTGGCACTACTAATTGTTTGATGGTTTACAATTATCTCCAGAGCACCCTGGGAGAGTCATCTTCTGACTTTGTTCTTTTTCTTCAATATTGTATTGGCCATTCTGGGTTTTGGTCTGTTCATAAAAGTTAGAGTTATTTTGTTGATATCCACCAAATAACTTTCTGGGATTTTAACTGGAAATGTTGGATCTGTAGATCAAGATAGAAAGAACTGACATCCTTTCAGTAGTGAGTCTTCATGAACATGGAATATTACTCCATTATTTACTTACTTTGATTTCTTTTATCAGAGTTTCATAGTTTTCTATATATGTCTTCTACAGATTCTTAGACTTATACCTAAATATTTCATTTAGTGGGGTGCTAATGTATATGTTACGTGTTTTTAGTTTCAAATGCCACTTATTCATTGAAGGTATACAGGAATGTAAGTGATTCTTGTATCCTACAGTCTTGCTAATATTTTTACTTCCAGGATTTTTTAAATTGATCCAGATTTTCTGCATAGAAATCATTATCATCTGCAAAAATAGACAGGTTTATTTCAGCTTTCCCAGTTAGTACAGCTTTTATTTCCTTTTCTCATCTTATTATATTAACAAGTACTTCCAGTTCTGATGTTGAAAGGAGTGCTGAGAAGGAATACCTTTGCCCTATACCAAATCTTAATGGGAAAGCTCTGAGTTTCTCACCAATAAGTATTTTGTTAGCTGCAGGTTTCTTTCTTTCTTTCTTTCTTTCTTTCTTTCTTTCTTTCTTTCTTTATTTCTTTCTCTTTCTTTCTTTCTTTCTTTCTTTCTTTCTTTTCTTTCTTTCTTTTCTTTCTTTTCTTTCTTTCTTTCTTTCCAGCTGTAGGTTTCTTGTAGATAGTATCAAACTGAGGAAGCCTCTTTCTATTCCTAGATTGCTGAGAGTTTTTATCCTGAATGAATATTGCACTTCATCAAGCACTTATTCTGTTGATATTATCATGTGATTTTTCTTTTTTACATTGTTGATTTGCTGGATTACATTAATTGTTGATGTTGATCCAAACATCCATACCTGGGATAAATCCAACTTGGTTGTAGTGTATAATTCTTTTTATATATTATTGGATTCAATTTGTCAATATTTTTTAAGGGATTTGAGTCTGTGCTTTTCTTATAATGTCATTCTCTAGTTCTGATTTTAGAGTAATGTTGGTCTCATAGAATAAGTTAGAAAATATTCCCTTTGTTTTTAGCTCCTAAAAGAGACTATAGGAAATTGGTATAATTTTTTTTTAAATGTATATAGAATTCACCAGTGAACCCATCTGAGCTTCATGCTTCCTGTTTGGGAAGGATATTAATTACTGATTCAATTTCTTTAATTAATTTAGGTCTGTTAACATTTGTTATTTATTCTTGTGTCAGTTTTGGCAGATTGTGTCTTTCAAAGAATTGGTCCATTTCATTTAGGTTATCCAGTTTGGGGACTTAGAGTTGTTCATAATAGTGCTTTATTATCCTTTTAATATGATAGGATCAATACCAATAGCCCACTTTCCTTTCTGATATTAGCAATCAGTTTCTTCTTCTTTTTCCCTGGTTACCGTGGTGAGAGGCCTTCTAATTTTTTTTTTTTCAAAGAATTGGCATTTGGTTTGTTGATATTCTCCATTGATTTATTTCTTTCAATATCATTGATTCATGTTCTAATTTTTATTATTTCTTCTATTCTTTTTTTAATGGTTTATTTATTTATTTTGAGAGAAAGAGAGAGAGAGAACAGGAGAGGCAGAGAGAGAAGGAGGGAGAGAGAGAATCCCAAGTAGGCTCCACACTGTCAGTGCAGAGCCTGATGCAGGGCTTGTAACTCATGAACCACAAGATCATGACCTGAGCTGAAATAAAGAGTCTGATATTTAACCAACTGAGCCACCCAGGCGCCCCATACTTCTTTTATTCTTCTTACTTTGGAATTAATTTGCTCTTATTTTTCTAGTTTCCTAAATTGGAAGGTTAGTTTACTGAATTTAGATATTTATTATTTTCTAATACATACATTCAATGCTATGACCTTCACTCTAAATAACATTTCATGCATCCCACAAATTTTGATTGGTTGTAATATAACGTTCATTTAGTTCTAAATATTTTGTAATTTCTCTTGACCTTCCTTGAGTCATGTGTTCTTTTGAAGTATACTGTTTATTTCCCACATATATTGGGATTTGCCAGCTACTTTTCTGTTGACTGATTTCTAGTTTAATTCCATTGTAGTCTAAAAGCAGACATTATATGATTTTTATTCTTTTAGATTTTTTAAAATATGCTTTATGACCCAGAATGTGGGTCACTGTCTTGGTGAATGATCCTTGTAAGCCTGAGAAGAAGGTGTAATCTGATGCTGTTGGATGAAGTAGTCTGTGTATGTCAATTATATCCAACTGATTGTTGGCACTGTTGAACTCAACTATATCCTTACATATTTTCTGTCTGCTAGATCTGTCCATTTCTGGTAGAGAGTTAAAGTCTCTAACTATGATAGTGGATTCATTTATTTCTCATTGAAATTCTATCATTTATTGCCTCACATATTTTGATGTATAGATGTTAAGAATTATGTCTTTCCTCCTGACCCCTTTAACATTATGAAATGTTCCTCATTGCCCCAGATAACTTTTTTTGCTCTGAAATTAAATCTGTCTGAAATTAATGTAACTACGCTTGCTTTCTTTTGATTAGTGTTAAATTTGGTGTATCTTTCTCCATTCATTTATTTTAAATCTGTGTGTGTTGCTGGATTTAAAGTGGGTTTCCTGTAGAAAACAGATCATTGGATATAGTTTTATGATCCATTCTGAAAATATTTTGTCTTTTATTGTTGTCTTTAAACCACTGAAGTTTAAAGTTCAAATTTATATAGTTGGAATAGTATCTACCATATTTTTTACTGCTTTTGTTAATTTGTTGCCTTTGTTCTTTCCTCCTAATTTTGTCTTCCACTGTTTTTCTGCCTTTTGTGGTTTCAAATAAACATTTGAAATTATTCCAATTTCTCTCCTTTTTAGACAGTTATACTTTTTTTTTTACTTTTTTGATGATTCATGTATAATTTGCAGTATACATTTACAAATAATCCAAGTGCACTTTCAAATGACACTATATCATATCAGCATGTATATATATGTGTGTGTGTGTGTGTGTAGACATACACAGAGTTGAACTTGAAAAACATAGATTTAAACTGGGTCCACTTATGCTTGGATATTTTACAGTACAGTAATATAAATATATTTTCTTTTACTTATGATTTTCTAAATAGCATTTTCTTCTTTCTAGCTTACTTTACCATAAGAATATAATATATAATACATGGAATACTATATGGCAATGAGAAACAATGAAATCTGGCCATGTGTAGCAACATGGATGGACCTTGAGGGTGTTATGCTGAGCGAAATAAGTCAGGCAGAGAAGGACAAATATCATATGTTTGCACGCATAGGAGGCTTAGGAGGAACTTGACGGAGGAACAAGGGGGAGAAGAAGGGCGGAAATGGTGGGGGAAAAGGAGAGAGGCAAACCATGAGAGACTCTTGAATGCTGACAAAAACTGAGGACTGATGGATGTGGGGGGGAGGGGGGATGGGCATGGAGGAGGGCACTTTGGGGATGAGCACTGAGTGTTATGTGGAAACTAATTTGACAATAAACTATTTGTAAAAAAAAAAAAAAAGAATATAGTATATAATACACATAACATGCAAAATGAATGTTAATTGTTTTTGTTGTTGGTAAAGCTTCTAGTCAATAGTAAGCAGTAGTGGTTACGTTTTTGAGGATTGCAAAGGTTACATACAGATTTTGGACTTAATGTGAATTGGTGCCCCTAATCCCCAAGTTATTCAGGGGTCAATATATATATTTATACACTAGCACACACACATATAATGTGTATACATAGTAAACATGTTGCTATTATTATTTTAAACAAACTGTTATCTGTTAAATCAATTAGGGACTTGAGGAGTGCTTTTATTTTACTTTCACTTATTCCTTCTTTGATCCTCTTCCTTTTTTTATATTCTTTTTTAAAAATGTTTCTGATCTATATAATTTTCCTTCTCCCTGAATAACTTGTTTTACATTTCTTACCAGGCAGGTCTACTAGCAATAAATTTCGCAATTTTCGTTTGTCTGAGAAAATATTTCTCCTTCACTTTTGAAAGATAATTTCTCAGGGTACAGAATTGTAGGTTGGTGGGTTTTTTTCTCTCCACACTTTAAATATATCACTCTCATTGCTTGCATAGTTTCTGAGGTAAAGCCAGATAAAATTCTTATCTTAGCTCCCCTACAGGTAAGGTGTTTTAGTTCTCTGGATTCTTTCAGCATTTTTCTTTTAATTTTTGATTTTCTGAAGTTGTATATGATGTGTCTAGGTGAATTTTCTTTGGTGTCTATCCTGCTTAATGTTCTCTGAGATTTCCAGTTCTGTGTTTTGGTGTCTAACATTGATTTGGGGAAAATTCTCAATAATTATTGTCTCAGATATTACTTTGTTCCTTTCTCTGTTGGTATTCCCAACATGTGTATGTTATATTTTTTGTGGTTGTCCTACAGTCCATGGATATTCTGTTCTTTGTTTTTTTGTTTTATTTTTTCTCTTTGCTTTTCAGTTTTGAAAGTTTCTATTGAGATATCCTCAAGATCAGAGATTTTCTTTTCCTCATCCATGTTCAGTCTACCAATGAGCTCATCAAAGTTATTATTTTTTAAATTTTGTAAAGTTTTTTAAAAATTTATTTCTGAGAGAGAGGGAGGGAGAGAGCATGAGCAGGTGAGGGTCGGAAAGAGAGAGAGAGAGAGAGAGAGAGAGAGACAGAGTCTGAAACAGGCTCCAAGCTCTGAGCTAGTTGTCAGCACAGAGCTCGATGTGGGGTTCGAACCCACAAACTGTGAGATCATGACCTGAGCCGAAGTCGGACACTTAACTGACTGAGCCACCCAGGTGCCCCTCATCAAAGTTATTTTTAATTTCTACTATAGTGTCTCTTTTATCTCCAGCATTTCTTTTTGATTATTTCTTAAAATTTCCATCTCTCTGCTTACATTGCCTATCTGTACTTACATGCTCTCTACTTTATCATATCTACTTTTAGTCATAGTTGTTTTAAATTTCCAGTCTGTTTCCAATACCTCGACCATATCTGAGTCTGTTTCTGTACTTGCTTTATCTTTTCAAACCATGTGGATTTGTTTGTTTTTTTTGCCTTTTATTATACCTTATAATTTTCTATCAGTGAACATGATAAAAGGAACTGGAGTAAATGGACCTTTAGTAATGTGTTGTTAAACCGTTCTGTAGTTCTGTGATTAGTAAACTTATGCCTCTGGCTTGTGAATGCCACAAGTGCTTTTCAGTTTTCCTGCACCATTAGGTGGGACAGGTGGCCCAAGATGGGCTGGAATTGGGCATTTTACTCCTTCCAGGTTAGTTAGGCGATGAAAAAAAAATCCTAATAATTTATGATCTCAGAAAACAGGTTTTTTTCAGAGCATGCCTTGTGAAGAATAGAATGCTCTGGCATGTTTCAAAATGATTCCTTTTTCCCTACCCTTGCCAGAAAGTAGAGGGGAGTTTTTCCTAATATTTATTGTGAGGACTTATTAGAGTTCCTGGAGGTAAAACTCACAACATTGAGGGGCTTTCTTAGGACTAGATCCCTCTGGAGTTTTTAACTCTCAGACTTACCCACACTAAGTTTCCAGCAATTTGTCAATTTAAAGTTCAGGTTTTCCTGTCCTTGGTACTGTGTCTTGCAGAGGTTCCCGCTCAGGGGTTTCTGCTACAGTAAGTTGTGATTCATCTCTGTCTCTCCAATTTGGGGAACAGTGGTTTGCTCTGTGACCTCATTTCTCTGATGAATCCAAGAATGATTATTGATTTTTCAGTTTGATCATCTTTTTTACTTGTTTGGACAGAGTGATGATTTCCAAGTTAACATGCTAGACTGGAAACTAGAATTCCCAACTAGCTTTTTAAAATCTAATTTTGTTTTTCTTAAAATAAGATTAAATTCTAGGAGTATTTTTGAAATATTAAATGTAAGTGATAAGTACCCCTTTTATTCTACAACTCCCTTGTAAGAATAGGCCTTCATAAATCACCCTTTTTTATGTATTGGTTACATTTCGCATTTTTTAACCTTCTCTTTATTTAAAAAAAAACAATGTTGTATTAATTTTTTGAGAGAGAGAGAGAGAGAGAATGAGCAGGGAAAGGCAGAGAGAGAGGGAAATACAGAATCCAAAGCAGGCTCCAGGCTCCAAGCTGTTAGCATAGAGCCTGATGTGGGACTTGAACCCGCAAACCGTGAGATCATGACCTTAGCAGAAGTCAGATGCTCAACCAACTGAGCCACCCAGGCACCCCTAAACATTCCCTTTACTTAAAGGATAAGATGAATGAAGGACACTGGGGTTAAGAAGAGGCTTGGATTAGCATACTGATAAATCCTCATTCTCTTTTTGTAGTTATTTCTCTTTGTGTGGAAGGGGGAATTTATGTATGAAAATTTCTACTCACAGGATAACACTTTTTCCATTCTTTTATCATTTATTAAAATATTTAGTGTTGGGGTACCTGGGTGGCTCAGTTGGTTAAGTATCCAACTTTGGCTCAGGTTATGACCTTGCAGTTTGTGAGTTTGAGCCCCATGTCAGGCTCTGTGCTGATGGCTTGGAGCCTGCAGCCTGCTTCAGATTCTGTGTGTGTATCTCTCTCTGCCCTTCCTCTACTCACGGTCTGTCTCTGTCTCTGTCTCTCTCAATAGTAAATCAACGTTAAAATTAAAAATATATATATTTAGTTCTTCATTGGTTAATTCCATAAATCTTCCTGAATTCATACAGACTTTGGAGTATCACTCAAATATTGTCAGTGAACCATAATTTAGTCTAAAATTCTTTAATGAGTTTTATATACCTTGTGAAAATATGTTCTACTAATGACACTCAGAAAGTGAAAGATGTTATATATTTGAATAGTTTCTTATGAAGGCACAGCCTTTCTTGATAAGCCATTTCACTGGGAGATGGTATAACTTGATGGCCAAGAGCACATTTTGAATAAACAAAACTTTATTAATCATATTATGACTCAGTTTCCTCAAGCAGGACTTACAAAGAAAGCACACATTCTAATGATTTAAAATCTTATTTGTAAAGTGTTCTAAGTGCTGTCAGGTATGTAGCAAGTGATTAGTGGATATTAATTATCAATAACCAAGACAGTAATATGGTTATAGTCAGGTTGGTAAGAAATTGGTGGCAAAACACTATGGATTAACCTGATATCTTGGGCCTTGAAAGATGGAGCTCTTAGATATTGATTTATTCAGCAAATATTTATTATGTGTCAGACACAGTATTCCATGCTGGGGTTATAAATAACTGTGATATAATTTGATTGTTTTAAAAGAGACACATAAAATCTACTCTGGAAGCACTGTACAGGGATTAATTAATTCTGTCTAGGAGAGTCACAGACGACTTCACAGAGGAAAAAGGCATTGGAATTAGGTCTCTAGAGATGTATAGGAATTAGCTAAGGAAAGAATGAAAAAAAGATAAAAAGAGACTTTCCAGGGAGATAGCACAGTGTGAACAAGAGAATGAGGCATGAAAGTGCCTGGGGTATTAAGGAAATAATGGATAGATAGTCTTTCTTGACTGGTTGGTAGAGCATAGAAAGGAAATTGTATGCAATGAGTCTGGAAAAATCAGTTGAGAACACTCTATGAAGGACTTCTAATGCTTTGCAAGAGTTTAAGTTATACTGAAAACAATAAAAAACTAATTGAGAGTCCCACATGTATTGTTCTTCTGCTCAATCACTCATTAATGTATTCATTCCTTCAAGGAGTACTTACTGAACAATTACTAAGTTGCCTGTCCCATTCTAGGCACTGGGAATTGAGCAGTAAGCAAAGGGCAAAATGCCTTTCCCTAATAGTCCTCACAGCTAGTATGAAATAGCAGACAATGAGTGAAAATAAATAAAATAAAAAATAAAATAAAATAAAAACAGTTGTCAAAGACAATAAATGCTAATGTGAAAAATAACTGAGAAGAAAAATAGGCAATGTTCAAAGTAAAGCTACAATTTTAGATATGACACCCAAAGAAGGTATTGGTTAAAAAGTGACATGTGAGACAAACCTGAAGGAAGAAGGAAATCTCCCATGTGGATATCTGGAGAGAACAGCAAATGGGAAGGCACTGAGACAGAAGTGTGCCTGATATGGTCAGGGAGCAGCAAGACGTATTGCTGGAGTAGAGTAATCAAGGGAGAAGGAAGTAAAACATGAGGCAGAGAGATGATAGAGAAGAGAGGTAACAAACGAAGATCACAAAGGACCTTGTGGGCCGTTTTCAGAATTACATTTTAGTCTGTGCAGAGAATGACATGACCTGACTTCTATTTTAAAAGGATCACTCTGACTGCTATGCAATGAATAAGCAAGTATGCGGGGGAGGTGAAGGGTAGAATTATGGAGGATAGTCCAGAGACTGCTGGAAGAATCAGGCAAGAAACGATAATGGTGTGGGTGGTAGTGGTAGAAAAGGTGACAAGAGAAAATGATCTGGAAATATTTTAGAGTAAAAGATAGTGGGGTTTCATAATGGGTTGATTTGACTGTGAGGCATTAGAGAAGGTATCCATCTTGGCTTGAACCTAACTCCCTCTTCTCTGCTTTCAGTCTTCCTACAGACCTCTGCTCTTGATCAGCCTATCTTCCTCCTTTAAGTTTCTACCACTGCCTTTTCTAATCCTGTTCATCTGCTATTGTCTTTGGGAAGGACATAGACTTCTGGGCTTGCCACAGTCCTAAGGACAACTTTGGGTGTTTCACTGCAAATCAGTATGTGGAAACAGGCTATATATAACACAGATTTTTAAAATATAAATACAAAAGTATTTAAAAATATGAACTTCGTAAATTATGTACAGTAATAATACTTGTTAAATTGTGCTCCTTTTTTTTTTTTTTTTTTTTGAGAGGGTAAGTAATATCCTGTTAGGAATTCTGTACAGTTTTTCCCTTGAAATGGGATTCTGCATTTTCTTTGCTTGGTGGAAGTCATATAATCTATTTCAAGAAGATAGTTTTTCTCCCCTGATGAGGACACAGTTGTGGCAGAATAATAGATACTCTTTTATTTACTAAGGAACACATTCATCTCAGTAGACTTCGACTGGATTATACCTAGGCGCAAACCCAAGTTTTATGATTCCTGAAGTTTATAACTTTGGGAGACCTTCTTTAGTAAAATATACATAATAATATTTTTAGAGCTACTCTCAGAACCTTGGAATACACCTGTATAAATGATGACCTAAATTATCCTTCATTAGTGACAAAATAAGCCTGACTTTAGTGGCATCAGTTCCCCCAGTTCACCAAGGATTAATCTTAGTTCTATCACTTCTTTACAGGATCCAGTAACTCTGGGGTCAGGAGGTGCTCTGATCTGAGCTGGTCCTTGATTTAGAAAGAAAATTGTTATGCAGCGTAAGGGCATTTTGGTATTATAGGTTATAAATCAGGATCTTCAAAATTGCTTTCCTGTCATTTTCCTATTCTTAAATAAGCATCCTTTGATATGGAATTATTTTTAGAACATTATCTTTCCATGCAATTGAAATTATTTTCACATATTCTCTTCAAATTAAAAACTGACATGCTTTTCAATTTGGGCATGCTTTCCAATTCTTAAACTTTCCAGTCTCTAAACTTATTAAATATCCATGTATGTAGTAAGTGTCCAAAAAACCAAACACTACTGAGAAATTACATTTTACTATCAATGGACTCTCCATGTCTTTTGTTTTCTTTTCTTTTCATTGAAAACAGTTACATGCACTACAACACAAGAAATCATATGGGGCAAATTAGTATCCCTAAAGCACCAGATAAGTGCTTGCCTCCTGTGAAGTGGTGTCTCAGGGGTGGCTGCAGACTTTTGTGGTTTCCATCAAGAAATACTGCTGAGGCTCTTCATCTGTATGCATCACTGAAAAATATTTTTACCATTGATTTTCCTCTGGCATTGATTTACCACCTGATGCCATCAATAATGAGGTTTGTGGCTGATTTCTTAGGCTGTCTGGGAATTTTTTAAAAAATTCTTTTTCTTTCTTTCTTTCTTTCTTTCTTTCTTTCTTTCTTTCTTTCTTCCTTTCTTTCTTTCTTTCTTCTGTCTTTTCTGGCAGAAGAGTTGCTGGTAGTAAGTAGTAAGGCAGGAAGAATGGCTGATAATTTGAACTTGGAAATTTGCAACTAACCAGTCGATTACACTAAGTCATTCCTCCCAGCCTTTCTCCCCCTCCCTCTTATTACCTATCGCTTTATTACTTGATGGGAAGTCTTCCATCGGGTTGGCCTTCTGAATATTGCTATTTTTCAGTTTGGTATGCATTGGAATGCAAATTAAATGGGACAATTATCTGTGGTAAAGTGTTTTCTTGATGCTTGGAAGAATGCTTTTTCTTTTGCTTCCCTTAAAAATTTGAAGGCATCTAAAAAGCTGATTCAACTCAAGTACTTAGTGAGAAACCAATTCTGTAAACTATGCCACTTTCATTTATTGAAGTTAGCCCATGTTTGGGCCTAAAGGGAGAATTTTCTGAAACACATGTCTATTTCACTATGGCAGAATGCTTTCCTTTACAAAACAATAATATGGCGAAAAAGTAGAAAGTAGATAGTCAGCATTCTCACATCCCTTGTAAAATAAAATGAAAATGCAGATACCCTTCTGTCAAGGTCTGATCCCGGGCAAAATTATATACCAAAATTTGACAAAGCACGTTCTGGGAGATATATATTCATTATTATGCATGAACATAACTAAATATTGATCACTCTGAGTGAAACAGATGGAAACAGCCATTTTTCTGGGTTTCAGATATTGAATTATGAGAGGTCAGGGGAAAAATTCTCACTGACAGGTCAAGACAAAATAATTTAAAAAATAAGATAAGAAAGGATATGGTTTTATGTACAATATATCTATCTAAAAATAATTCTCTGGTTTTTGTCTCCATACATTTTTAAAGACTTCAACCATCATAGATGACTTTTATTGGAAATATACTTTAGACATGAAGAATTCCTAGTATTTGACCCTTTTAAAATGCATACAACCATCTATTTCAATTAATTATATGTACTTATGTCAAAATATTTTTTACATATTCATTTTATCTTTTAATTAGTTACAAATTTAACAACTTGGGGCCCCTGGGTAGCTCAGTGAGTTAAGTGACCGACTTCAGCTCAGGTCATGATCTTGTGGTTCATGAGTTCAAGCTCCACATTGTCAGTGGGGAGCTTGCTTGGGATTCTCTCTCTTTCTCCCATTCTCTGTCTGCTCCCCTCCCCCTCACTTATGTATACTGTTTACTTTCATATGTAATTTCATACGTAACACACATTTGCATCACCCATGTGAAAAATGATCCCTGGAACTGCATAACACACAACTTAGACAACTGTATCCTATGGCCTTGATATCCTCAGAAGCAAGATTGATAAGACATTGGTATTTAAATACTTGATTTCATTAAAGACTGATAGAGTGTTCTCTCAACCAGCCTGTGCCCTCCTACCCACACTTAATACTATCCTATTCTCTAGTTTGGGACAGCATTTACTGTTATCTTTCTGGTGTTTGCCATTCATGTGAACCTGTAGCATGTGGTCTTCTCCTCATTTGAAGTTACTGTTTTTCTCTGATGCTAGAACCTAACCACCTTTTATCTCTCCAGCATTTCTCACAATCTCATATTATGTTCCAGGATTCACCACCATCCCTGTTCCTTCTGAGACTTCTCCTGGACCTGGTTTAAAGGAGGATAATGGACTTAATGAGCTAACTCTAGATCACCATTATTTTGGAAACATGCATTGTCCATGTGTCCATGTGTGTGTGTTGTGTGTATGTGTGTATACAAATATTAAATTTGAATCTGCTTGAGTGATCTTATTTTTTAATCAAGCTGTGTTTTTTAATCTACTTCAGTTCTGTTTTGAAAGGAGTTACCTGTTTTGAGTGTTGTATATCTTCTGCATTCTTTTGAGTCCCCTTATACATATATTTCTAAGTTTATTTATTTATTTTGAGAGGGAGAAAGCACATGTTTGCTCATGTGTGCATTTGAGTCAGGGAGATGGAGAGAGAGAAGGAGAGAGAGAGAGAGAGAGGGAGAGAGAGAATCCCAAGCAGGCTCGGTGTTGTCAGCGCAGAGCCCAACACAGGGCTCGAACTCACGAACCATGAGATCATGACCTGAGCCGAAAACTAAGAGTCAGACGCTCAACTGACAGAGCCATCCAGACACCCCTTAGCTTCCTTTGATATATTGTTTTCTTCTGTGTAGGTATGATTCTCAGGTCCAACTTCTGGGATGCAATGAGCAGCAACAACCCCACTATTGAAGATAGATACAGGCAACTAGTCGGTTTGCCAAGTAGTCATCCCCTATGAGGGCAACAAAAAAGGGCATCTCTACACCATGTATCTGGAAACGCTAAGGCTTTCCTAGCCTCCACTGCAACAAACATTTAGTGTTCCTTGTCGACATCCTTCCTGGCATAGAAGTCAGTTTGATCATCCTTGCAGGGATGTTCATGGAGAATGCCCTGCCCATTGTCTCACAGGTTTGCAGACTGCTGAAGGCCAAGCAGCAGTAAGAGGGAGAGAAAACTTAAGAAGGAAGGTACAAAAAGGTCAAATGGTGAAAGATTTTTTTTTTAAAAAGCAATCTGAGAACTTGAAAAAATATTTGAAGTTTGTTTGGCATTTTGGAAGGGGTTCATGCATTTTCCATAGTAATCTCATAAGATTTTAGAAAAAAAAAAGAGAGAAAGGTACTAGAATGAGGATATAGAAACTGCTAATAAGAACTATTCTGCCTATGGAATTTCTGATAAAAATGATAGGCAGGCAGGTATAAAAAATGAGGATGACTAGAGGTAGACATAAGGTCACGGGTCAAGAGATGTTTTTAATTTTATTTATAGAAGATCTTCAATATGTTATACAGATGGAGCTAGGAGAGAGCACTTGGAAATATAGGAGAGACAGGGAGTGCCAAGAACACATAGTTCTGAGGTTAGTGGGAGGAAATCATAATAACTAAGGTGAAAGAATCCATCTTAAACTGAATAAAAGACACTTCTGAGACTGCTGGAAATGAGGTCAAAGTAAAACTTGCAAAGAAATTTATGGATATGGGGGCAAGAAATTGAAGAAATCACATGTGGTCTGTTTCCTCAGTAAAGTATGAGACAGGGTCATTGGCAAAGAGAAATGAAGATTTATGGTGGGGTGCTGCCCAGAAAAGCTAATTGTTAAATTTTCAGGAATTTTCCCAGCCAGTTGTTTAACATGCCCATTATTATAGTGTAAATTACATAAATTTACAGTTAAACAAATTACATTAAAACAAAGGTAATACTCAGCATTTATCCCTTTTTAATTATTTTAGTACACTTTACTATTATCTATACACTTGAGGTTATTTGTATCTCTTGTGTCTGAGAACAGATACAATATTGTATCTGTTGGAAATCTCACAACAGATAGGCTGTTTAGTATGCATTCCTTCCTCACTCTTTGTTTAGTGATATCCCATAGTACCTTGAAATGGGCCACACTGGGAGTATTTTCAGCTTGAAAATCAGCAAATTCTCCAGATTAGGGCTTTTTTGCCTTTTTTGTTTGTTTTGTTTTTCAAAGAGCTGTTGATTAAACACATACTGGCACACACCATTAGTACAGCTTTTGAGGATAACAGTGAGCATTTTGAGTGGGCACTGAGGAACAGGAAACAGCTTACAATTGATAAAGGAGGACCAAAATCCACTGAGCCGGGTTGAAGTTAGGGAATATGTTTTAAGGGTAATGTATCCCATAGGCAACCCAGTTGTAAAAACAGCAACAGTGTTGGGTTGAATTCTTGAGTGCAGTGTCTGGGGTAAATGGGTAGGAGAGCTTGAACGGGAGCATCGTGAGTGCTCAGCCAGTTATAGAGAGTAGTGAATGCAAGAGGAAGCTGGACAAAAGGGTGTCCGTATGGAACCAGAAACCTCAATGAGGTGGAAGCCCATGTAGTATGAAAATGATGTAGAAGAAAAGTTAAAAGGATGCAGAATTGTAATCAATGAATGGGATTTTGGAATTTATTATTTCCGTTAGAGTCATTTACAGCCCGTGGGTGTGATGGTGCTTATGATTTGATTCAAGTTATCATGATCATCAGTGTAGTGGGATTAGCAGAAGAGTCACAAGTTTAGATTGCTGGGTAAGTTGATCATCTGGGGTGAAGGTTACACAGATGATGGCAGGAATTGGAGTGAAGAACTGAGAATGATGTAGAAGTTGAAGTGGAGAAATGAGAATGATGTTGAAGTTGGACTGAAGAGCTGCTTTGAGCTGGATCGAATAGCTCTGAGTTCTTTGGATGTAAGAAACTCATTCAGTGAGAATGGCTTCTGTGGAAATAGGCAGATAGGGGTACTTTACCAGCCATTGTCACCCCTAAAGGCAATAGCTGCTCTGGATATAGACTCTGGATATAGACAATATATTAGAGTGTACAAGGAAATAGATGTATATTTTATAAATATATAATATATTATATATATAATGAACTTTAAAATATATATACACTATATATTTTATAAGTGTGCATATATGTATACAAATATTAGGTTTATTTATTTGTTTTGAAAGAGAGAGAGCAGTGGAGGGGCACAGGCAGAGGGAGAGAGAGAATCCCAAGCAGGCTCCAAGGAGTAAGCACAGAGCCTGACATGGGGCTCAAACTCACAAACTATAAGATCATGACCTAAGCCAAAATCAAGAGCCAGGCACTTAACCTACTGAGCCACCCAGGCACTCGTAAAGAAAATGTATTTTAATATAAAAACCTTTTAATGTTTTCCACAATATAATTTGCTATACCCTTTTTGATAAAATTGATCTGCAGTTGTGCTAATGGGTTGGGGACAGTGGCAAGGATGTCTTATTTTAAAAACATTTGCTTTTTCTAACCCACTGGTTCCCTGCCTCCTCATGCCACTGCAGAGCGACTTTTTTCCTTTGCATGTTCATAAACAATTAAGGCAATACTCCACTTCTTTTTCTCTTTCAAATTCTTAAGCATTTTCAAGTTCTTGTTATTACAGCATACTTTCCAGAATTTATTTTAGTATTTGTTATGTTTCATTCCTTTTACTATTCCCTCTAGGTGTCATTTTCCTCTTCCACCTTTACTAAGGGCATCATATTGAGCTCTGTAAAGCATTAGCTCTCAATTTTGCCTTTCATTTTTTATACAAAGAGCTTATATAAAAGATCATTTTATCCTTTAGTATTGCTTCCTCTTGTAGCAGTTTTAGCCATTATTTTTGCCAGTGTTTTGAAAATAGACACTGAGCTCATATTTCTTAATGATGTACTCTTCAAAATGTGGGTGACATCATTGAACATGTATATTTGTAATAATAAATTTTCCAAAAACTTCTGTCTAAACCTCTTGTTTGGTGCTACTCAACAGGGAATCAAAACCCAGCAGTATAACAACAGGTTATTTTTTTCCACATTTTCTCATTCATTATAAATATAACCATGGTTTTAACAAGGGCCAATGGCTTAACCCAAAGGATTGATCTGGGACCCTTTGCTAGGTCAGTACATGCATATCAAGGACATCTATCCCTCAAATCTCATTAGCAGAGTGTTTCTTACACAAGACTATACAAAGATGGAGCAGAAAAGCATCCTTGTGTGTGTGTGTGTGTATGATTTTATAAAAAATAATTTCTTTCTTGTACACACACAGTCAAAATCTATTTTATTCTCTACCTGAAGGTAAATGCTTAAATCTGATTATTTAGTGTTTCATTTCCTTTTGTCTAATCTTTTACCATTGCTGTCTGTAAAGGGTGAGAGTTTTGATAAGCTATTAGAGAAAAGCAAGTATTAACTCTAAAATCCAGGAAGGTATGGGGGTGCCTGGGTAGCTCGGTTGGTTGAGCCTCCAATTCTTGATTTAGGCCTAGGTCATGATCTCACAGTGTGTGAGTTTGAGCTCCATGTTGGGCTCTGCACTGACAGCACATAGCCTGCTTGGGAGTCTCTCTCTCTCTCTCTCTATCTCTTTCTCTCTCTCTCTCTCTCTCTCACACACACACACACACACACACACACTTACTCCCTGCTCCTCTCCTGCTTGTGCTCTCACTCTCTCAAAATAAATAGACTTAAAAATTGTTTTAATCCAGAAAAGTCTGAGTGAATACTCTGGGAAATAGGGGATCAACACAGTACTAGGTGCCTCAAAGCTGATGGTTTCACTTCCATAATTATGGGAGGTAGTTTGATGTAGTAAAAGTGGTATCAGAATTATATCCCACAGTCATGAGTTTCATCTTGGATTTGCCTTACTCTGTGAACTTTGGCAAGGTATTTAGTACATCTAAATCTCAGATAAGATCTAAGGTTTGGAAATAATATTTGTCTCAACTGTTTTGGAAAGGATTATATGATATATTCTATTAAAAAGACTTAAATGTAGCTGACATAGAGTAGACCTTCAATAAATATGGGCTCCCATGTCTCTAGTGACTAGGAAATAAAAGATTGCTTTGCTTTGCAATGATCAAGATGCTAAAATGTTATGGCATCTATAGGTATAATTTTCAAACTTGAACTAAACTAAAATCTTGAAACTTGAAATAAATGGTTAGTGTTTAATATTCAGATTTCTTAAAAACACATTTGAAATTTTCTTTAAAAATTTTTAAACATTTATTTATTTTTTAGGCGCACCTGGGTAGCTCAGTCAGTTAAGCATCCAACTTCAGCTCAGGTCATGATCTTACCACTTGGGGATTCTAGCCCTGTGTTGGCTCTGTGCTGACAGCTAAGAGACTGGAGCCTGCTTTGGATTCTCTGTCTCCTTCTTTCTCTGCCCCTCCCCTGCTTATACTCTGTCTCTTTGTCTCTCTCTCTCTCAAATAATAAAAACACTAAAAAAATTTTAAACATGTACTCATTTTTGAGAGGCACAGAGAAACAGATCACAAATAGGAGTGGGACAGAGACAGGAGAAGACCCAGAATCCAAAGCAGGCTCCAAGCCTGCTGTCAGCACAGAGCCCTGAGATCATGACGTGAGACAAAGTCAGACGCTTAGCTGACTGAGCCACTCAGCAGCTTTGTACCTCCAAAGCACATGTGAAGTTTAAGAAGAAACTTACATTGAAAACAGCAGACTATTTGTGAAAAAGAAAAATTACAGAAATTGCACTCTTATAATTCTAATATTCTAAGTGAAATAACCATTACAAATGAATTAATAATATATTTTTCTTATGAAGTATTTGCTGCTTTATTCTTATCCTTGGGGAAATATTCAATTAGCTTAACAAATTATTAAACAGTAGATTTTTATTTTTGAAACTTAGTTTTTAAATTGTAAAATATTTTATTGCTTCCAGATTATCACTTTTAATCTTAATAACCTAATAACTGTCATTGATCTTATTAAAATATTTTACTTTCCACTCTAGTATCGTTCTCTGCTAGATTAAAATCTTAATGGGGCATGATAAAGTATTTTTCCTTTTGTTTTAAAGACATACTAAGATAATCATCATATATTATTGGTCAGTTTAAGGTTATTGGAAATGATTTATTATACATGTTGTGTATTATGTGTGCTCTTTCCATTAAATCATGCTTTGGTATGGATGTTATATCTAAGTGATGAATCACTGGGCTTTTCTGAAGCCAAGACTACACTTCATGTTTTCTAACTTGAGAATTAAAAACAAAAACAAAACAAAACAAAAAAAATCAGAATTTACTCATAATTGATGACACCATACACCTTTTGAGAAGTAGAAAGAAAACACGTACATTAACTTTTTAGTAAAATAAATCCTAATAGAAACTTTATGGTTTCATATTATTTTTGTTCAAAAAATGAACACTAATTACAATGTTTTATAGGAATAATTACTATGCGTTCTATATAAGTAAACTGGCCCTTAGAAATCACTCATATTTGGGGAGTGGTTCAAGATGGTGGCATTTCTTTTGAACTCACCTCCATCTATAGACACAATAAATTTACCTTTACGTGTAGAATAATTTCCTTTGAAAAGACCTAAAAATTGGAAGAAAGAGCCTCCACAACAAAGAATAAAGGGACAGCATGGAAATGAGTATGAGAAGGAGTGACGTGCTCTTGCCAAACAAAAACAAAACCCACTTTAGGCAAACAAATTATTAAACAGTAGATTTTTATTTTTGAAACTTAGTTTTTAAATTGTAAAATATTTTATTCCTTCCAGATTATCGCTTTTAATCTTTTAATTGAAGGGATATCAAAAATATGCAAACTTACCCTTGGAAGTGAGGAGTATATACACACTTCAGGCACTCAACCCCTATATCCTTCGCAGGAGAGAGTAACTCCCAAAATGCCTACCTTTGAGAAGCAACAGGAATACATCTAGGAAATCCATAGAACTATAGAAAACAGAGAACCTACTCTTAAAGGACTCCTGTAGAGACTTACTTGCTATAATATCCAACATTAAAACACCAGTTTAATAGCAACTAAATCATATGTGGAGATCACTTCCTGATCTTAAAACATCTGCTGGTGAATCAAGAACTTGTTGGGACTTTTTCTAAGGATAGAGACCATTTTTGCAATCTAATTCTAACTTTGTAATACCAATGCTCGCAGGTGCTTTTTTGGAACTCTTCTTCTAACCAGTTAGGAGAAAATAATATGCCCCACTGAAGGCCCTATTCTACCATGCACCACAGTCACCTGCCACAGCCTAGCTGGGTGAAAGCCTTTCCTGCTCCAATGCTGCACCTTTAGACTCACCAGAGCAGGCAATATGCAAAGCTTAGACAAGGGATGCCCCTGAGTGCCTGGCTCTGGTGGCCATGGATGATAGTACTTTGAGGCCCATGGGATATCTCCTACAGGAAGTCACTCCTTCAAAACTAGGAGAGGTAGATTATTTGCCTAATAGATAGAAAGAGACAAAATGAGGAGACAGATGAATGTGTTTCAAGTGAAAGAACAAAACAAAACCTCAGAAAAAGATTATATAAAACAGAGATAAGCAATTTACCTAATAAAGTGTTAAAAGCAATGGTCATAAAGATGCCTACTGAACTTGGGTGAAGAATGGTTAAATGAAGTGAGAACTTAAAAATAAAAAAGAGAGAAAATATAAAATAGTACCAAATAGAAGATATAGACCTGAAGAATATAATCACTGAACTGCAAAATACACTACTGGGATTCACTTGCAGATTGGATGAAAGAGAAGAACAGATCAGCAAGCTGGAAGACAGAACAAAAGAACTCACCCAGACAGAGCAGCAAAAAGAAAAAATAATTTTTAATTTACTCTTTTTAAAATGTTTATTTTTGAGAAAATAAGAGTGCAAGTGGGGAAGGGACAGAGAGAGAGGGGGGCAGGGGATTTGAAGTGGGCTCTATCCTGATAGCAGCAATCCCAGTGTGGGACTCAAACTCACAAATGGCAAGATTATGACCTGATCAAACTCGGATGCTTAACCGAATGAGCCACCCAGGCACCCCATGAAAAAATAATTTTAAAAAGTGAAGATGCTTTAAGAGACCTGTGGGGTAGCATCAAGCAAAATAGCATTCACATTATAGAGGATCCAGAAGGAAAGAGAGAAAAGGGGGCAGAAAAATTATTTGAAGAAATAATGGCTGAAAATTTCCTAAATCTGGGGAAAGAAACAGACATACAAGTCCAGGAATCCCAAAGAGCTCCTAATAAGAGGAGCCCAAAGAGATCTACACCAAGCCACATTATAATTAAAATGGTAAAAGTTAAAATACACAGATAATCTTAAAAGCAGCAAGAGAAAAACAACTTGTTATGTTCAAAGAAAACTCCATAAAACTATTAGCAAATTTTTCAGCAGAAACTTTACAGGGCAGAGGGGAGTGGCATAACATATTCAAAATGCTGAAAGGAAAAAAACTTCCAAGCAAGAATTCTCTGCCCAGCAAGGTTATTATTCAGAATTGAAGGGAACACCATACACAAAAATAAATTCAAAATGGATTCAACATTTAAATGTGAGACAGGAAACCACTAAAATTTTAGGGGACTACACAGACAGTAACCTTTTTAACATGAGCTAGGGCAACTTCTGACTAGCTATGTCTTTTGAGGTAAGGGAAAACAAAGCAAAAATAAACTACTGGGAATACATCAAGATAAAAAGCTTCTGTAAAACAAAGGAAAATTAAGAAAACTAAAAGGCAATCTACATAATGGGAGAAGATATTTGAAAATGACATATCTGATAAAGAGTTAGTATCCAAAATATATATAAAGAACTTATAAAACTCAACACACCCCCAAATAATCTAGTTAAAAATGGGCAAAAGATATGAGCAAACATTTTTCCAAAGAAGACATACAGATGGGTAATAGACACATGAAAAGATGCTCAACATTACTCATCATCAGGGAAATGCAAATCAAAACTACAATGAGATATCACCTCACACCAGTCAGAATGGCTAAAATTAACAACACAGGAAACAACAGGTTTTGGCAAGGATGTGGAAAAAGGGAAACCCTTTTACACTGTTGGTGGAAATGCAAACTGGTGCAGCCACTCTAGAAAACAGTATGGAGTTTCCTCAAAAAATTTAAAATAGAACTACCCTGCAACTCAGCAATTGTACTACTAAGTATTTACCCAAAAGAAACAAAAACACTGATTTGAAGGGATACATGCACCTTCATGTTCATAACAGCATTATCAACAAAAGCCAAATTATGGAAAGAGCCCAAATGCCCATCAACTGAACTGATGAATGGATAAAGAAGATGTGGGGTGTGTGTGTGTGTGTGTGTGTGTGTGTGTGTGTGTATACACACACATGTTAGCTGTTAAACTGAATGAAATCTCGCCATTTGCAACATAGATGGAGCTAGAGAGTATCATTCTAAGCAAAATAAGTTGGTCAGAGAAAGAGAAATACCATATGATGTCACTCATGTGGAATTTAAGAAACAAAATACATGAACGTATTGGGGGAGTGGAAAGAGAGAAAAACCAGGAAATAGACCCTTAGCTGTAGAGAACAAACGGTGCAGCTGGTTTAAATGGATAATGGGTTAAGGAGAGCATTTATAGTGATGAGCACTGGGTATTGTATGTAAGTGATGAATCACTAAATTCTACACCTGAAAGTTAAAAAAACAAAAAGGGGGGGGGGAAGAAAAAAAAAAGAATTGAAGGGGAGATTGAGAGTTTGTTAAAGGGATCTCTTTAAGCTGAAAAGAAATGGCAAACATTAATAACAAGAAAACATACAAAAATAAAAATCTCACTGGAGAAGGCAAAGATATAGTAAAGATAGCAATCAGTCACTTATAAAGCAGAGATAGCTTAGACAAAAAGCACTAAAATTAACTGCAACTGTAATAATTAAGGAAATCAAAAAAAAGATAAAAAATTGACATCAAAACTATGAAATGTGAGAAAAAAAAGTAAAAATGTAAAGCTTTGCATGTGTTCAAATGCAAGTGCCTATCAACTTAAAACTAACCATATATGTAAGTAGGATATTCTGTGCAACTTCACAGTAACCACAAAGCAAAAACTTATAGAAAATACCCAAAAGAAAATTATACTACTAAGGAAGTCCGTTGAATAAGAAGAGAAGAAAGAGAAGAATAAAGGAACCAGAGAGAAACTACATAAACATCCAGAAAATAATTAACAAAATGGCAATAAGTACTTACCTATTAATAACTACTTTAAATGTAAATGGACCAAATTCTCTATTTAAAATACATAAAGTGGCTGAATAGTTAAGAAAACAAGATTCATCTTTATATTGTCTACAAGAGACTCACCACAGTAATAAGAACATACACAGACTGGGGCACCTGGTTGGCCTAGTCGGTTAAGCGTCCGACTTTCGCTTAGGTCATGACCTCACGGTTCGTGGGTTCGAGCCCCGCATTGGGCTCTGTGCTGACTGCCAGCTCAGAGCCTGGAGCCTGTTTCAGTCTGTGACTCCCTCTCTCTCTGATCCTCCCCTGCTCACGCTGTCTCTCTCTCTCCTAGAAATAAATAAATTAAAAAAAAAAAAAAAAAGAACATACACAGACTGTAAGTAAAGGGATGGAAAAAGAGATCCCATGCAAATAGAAACCGAACAAAAGCTGGTGTAGTTATACTCACGTCAGACAAAAAAGACTTTAAAACAAAGACTATAATAAAAGACAAAGGAGGATATAACATTATACAGGAATAAATCCTGCAAGAAGAGAAAACATTTATGAATATATGTGCACCCAACATAGAAGTACCAAAATATACAGAGCAAATACTCATGGGCCTAAGAGAAGAACTAAACAGCAATACAAAAATAGTAGGGGTTTTTTCCTCATCAGGGAAATACAAATCAAAACCACAGAGATACCACCTCACGCCAGTCAGAGTGGCTAAAATGAGCAAATCAGAGAACTCTAGATGCTGGCGAGGATGTGGAGAAACGGGCACACTCCTACACTGTTGGTGGGAATGTAAACTGGTACAGCCCCTCTGGAAAACAGTGTGGAGGTTCCTCAGGAACTAACAATAGAACTCCCTTACGACCCAGCAATAGCACTGCTAGGAATTTACCCAAGGGATACAGGAATGCTGATGCATAGGAGCACATGCACCCCAATGTTCATAGCAGCACTCTCCACAATAGCTCAAACATGGAAAGAGCCTAAGTGTCCATCAGTGGACGAATGGATCAAGAAGATGTGGTTAATCTATACCATGGAATATTACATGGCAATGAGAAACAATGAAATCTGGCCATGGGTAGCAACATCGTTGGACCTTGAGGGTGTTATGCTGAGCGAAATAAGTCAGGCAGAGAAGGACAAATATCATATGTTTGCACGTATAGGAGGATTAGGAGGAACTTGACGGAGGAACGAGGGGGAGAAGAAGGGGGGAAATGGTGGGGGAAAAGGAGAGAGGCAAACCATGAGAGACTCTTGAATGCTGACAAAAACTGAGGACTGATGGATGTGGGGGGGAGGGGAGATGGGCATGGAGGAGGACACTTGTGGGGATGAGCACTGAGTGTTATGTGGAAACTAATTTGACAATAAACTATTTGTAAAAAAAAAAAAAAAGAAAAGAAAAGAAAAAGAAACCAAAGCTCATTCATCTCCAAAGAAAAAACCACAAAAAAATAATAGGGGGTTTTGATACCACACTTACATCATTAGATAGATCATCCAGGCAAAAAAATCAGTAAGAATACATTACCCTTAAATGACACATTTGGCCAGATAGATTTAATAGATATATACAGAACATTCCTCGAAAAGCAGTAGAAAACACATTATTCTCAACTTCATGTGGAACATTTTTTAGGAGTCATATGTTAGACCACAAAATATGTCAATAAATTGAAGATTCAATGCGATCAAGCATCTTTTCCAACAAGGATGTTATGAAATTAGAAATTAATTAGAAGAAGACAATTGGAAAAAAACATGCAACTGTAGAGATTAAATAATGTACTATAAAACAACCACTGGGACTTGGGGTACATGGGTGGCTCAGTTAAGCATCCCACTCCAGCTCAGGTCATGATTTCACTGCTCATGAGTTCAAGCCCCACATCAGGTTCTCTGCTGACAGCTTGGAACCTGGAGCCTGCTTCAGTTTCTGTCTTGTCTCTCTGCCCCTCCCCTGCTCATGCTCTGTCTCTCAGTCTCTCTCTCTCTCTTTCTCTCTCTCTCAAATATAAAATAAAACATAAAAAAAAATGGTCATTAAAGAAATCAAAGGAGATTTTTTTTTTAAAAAAGCCTATAAACAATGAAAACAGAAATGTAACATACTGAAATCTATGAGACACAGCAAAAGCAGTTCCAGGAAGAAGTTCATAGCAATATATGCCTACTTTAGGAAACAAGGAAAATCCTCAAAAAGCTACCAACTTAGATACCTTAAGGAACTAGAAAAAGATGAACAAAGCACAAAATTAGTAAGGGGAAGGAAATAACAAAGACTAAAGCATAAAGAAATGAAATAGAGACTAAAAAGACAAAAGATAAATGAAAGAAAGAGATGGTTCTTCAAAATGATGAACAAAATTGACAGACTTTAGTTAGACTACCAAAAAAAATAGAGTGCTCAAATAAATAAAATCATAAATAAAAGAGAAGTTACAACTGATATCACAAAAATACAAAAGATCATAAGAAACTACTATGGACAGTTATATACCACCAGATAGAGAACCTAGAAGAAATGAATAAATTCCTAAAACACACAATCTCCCAAGATGAAACATGAAGCAATAGAAAATCTGATTAGACCAATTTCTAATAAAGAGATTTAAAGAGTAATCAAAAAACCTTTCAACAAACAACAGTCCAAGATCAGACAATTTCACTGGTAAATTCTACAAAACATTTAGAGATTTAATACCTATTTTTCTCAAACTCTTCCAAAAAACTAAAGAGGAAGGATGCTTCCAAATTCATTTTACAAAGCCAGCATAACCCTGATACCTAAAACCAAAACCAAAGACACCATAAACATAAATTACAGGCCAGTATCACTGATGAACATAGATGTAAAAATCCTCAAAGTATTAGCAAACCAAATTCAACAATACATTAAAAGGATCATACACCACAGTCAAGTTGGATTTGTTCCATGGATATAAGAATAGTTCAACATTCACAAATCAGTCAGTGTGCTAACAAAATCCTAACATTTTGCTAACAAAAGAAGAATAATATCATATGATCATCTCCAGAGATGAAAAAGAAATGGACAAAATTCAACATAAAGAAACTCTCAAGTGGTTATAGAGGGAATGTACCTCAACATAATACAGGCCATATATGACTAACTCAAAACTAATATTCTCTATAATAAAAAGCTAAAAACTTTTTTTCTAAGATCAGGAACAAGACAAAGATGCTCACTCTCATCACTTTTATTCAACATTGTATTAGAAGTCTTAGCTACTGCAATAAGATAAGAAAAAAATAAAAGGCATCCAAATCAGAAAGAAAAATGTCAGCTGTCACTAGTTGCAGATGATACTCAAATTCTAAAGTCTACTAAAAAATTGTTAGAACTAAGAAATGAATTTAGTAAGTTTGCAGTAAACAAAACCAATATACAGAATTATGTGGTGTTTCTATATACTAGTAACAAACTACTGGAAAGAAGAATTTAAAAAGCAATTCATTTACAGTTACATCAGAAGAATAAAATACCTTAGAATAAATTTAATCAAGAAATGAAAACTTGTAAGTGAAAGCTATAATACTGATGAAAGAAACAAATGAAAAAAAAAATATTTCCTTCTCATGACTGGAAGAATTAGTATTGTTAAAATGTCTGTATTATGTAAAACAGTCTATAGATTCAATGTAATCTTTATTGAAATTCCAATGGAATTTTTCACAGAACCAGAATAAATAATTCTAAAATTTGTATGGAATTACACACACACACACACACACACACACACACACACACACACCCATACAGCTAAAGCAATCTTGAGAAAGAAGAACAAAGCTGGTGGCACCACTCTCTCTGATTTCAAACTATACTACAAGGCTATACTATTCAAAAAATAGTATGGCAATTGGCATAAAATCAGACATACAGATCAATAGAACATAATTGAGAGCCCAGAAATAAACCCACACATACATGAACAATTAATTACTATAAAGGACCCAAGAACATAGAATGGAGAAAGGAGAATCTTTAAGTTGGTCTAGTGATGTGCTTGTTAATATGATATCAAAAGCAAGTGAAACAAAAGCAAAATGAACAGATGGGATCAAACTTAAAGGCTTCTGTGCAGAGAAGAAATCCATCATCAAAACAAAAAGGCAATACACCTAATGGAAGAAGACATTCTCACATCATGTATCCAATAACTGGTTAACATCCAAAATATGTAAAGAATACATACAACTCAACAATAAAAAAAAAAACTCAATTAAAACATGGGCAGAAGATCTGAATAGACACGTTTCCAAAGAAGACATATAGACAGCCAACAGGTACATGAAAAAATGTTCAACATCACTAAACATTAGGGGAATGCAAATCAACACCACAATAAAATATCATCTCATACTTATTAGAATGGCTATTATTAAAAAGACAAGAAATAACAAGTATTAGAGAGGACATGGGAAAACGGAAACTATTGTGCACTATTGGTAAGGATGCAAATTATTGCAGCCTTTATGGATACTAGTATGGAGATTTCTCAAAAAATAAGGCTAGATCTACCATATGATTCACCTTTTGCACCTCTAGGTACTTACCTAAAGAATATGAAAACACTATTTTGAAAATATATATGCACCTCTATGTTAATTGTAGCATTATGTACATTAGCCAAAATAGAGGAACAACCTAGATGTCCATCAATGGATGAATGAATAAATAAGATGTTTTATACACAACACAACAACCCCCCCCCCCGCCATGCACACACACTGGAATATTACTCATCCATAAAGAACAAAATCTTGCCATTTGCAGTTACAGGATGCACACTGAGGGTACTATGCTAAGTGAAGTAAGTCAGATAGAGAAAGAAAAACACCATATGATTTCACTCATGTGGAATCTTAAAAAACAAACAAAAAAGAACAAAAACAAAACAATACCCAAACAAATTAGTAAATACAGAGAACAGATTGATGCTTCCTAGTGGGAAAGGGGAATGGGTAGGGCTGGGTGGAATGAGTGAAGAGTGTTACTTGTATGGTGATGGATGGTAACTAGAATTTTGGTGGCAGTCACTTTGCAGTGTATGCAGATGTCAGATTATAATGTTGTATACCTGAAACTTATAAAATGATGCATATTAATTTTACCTCAAAAAAATTAAACCAGGCCTATTTGTTTTCTACTTCTAGGACTGATAATTGCAAAATGAAATGAATTCTTTATGGATTTTTAAAAAGTACATATTATGAGTCCTTTCACTGTCAAGTTTAATTGCCTTATAAGTAAGAGTGTTACAAATGCTAATTTTTTAAATGGAAAAAATTACTGATTTTCCCAAGTAAAAATAACAATAAAAGGAAATTGACTGAAATTTCTTTTAAATATGTGAAGGAATCGCATTTAGCTTTGCTTAAAGGCTATTAGTTTCTGTTTATGGTATTTTAGAAAGTCTAAGCTTGTTTAACAGAAAACACTCTTTTACAAAAGTATCTAATCCTATCCTAGTGTTGGTTGCTAGGAGAACATTTAATGCAAATTAATCAGTAAACATCTAGCAGCCTGCTACCTGAGGAGAAGGGGAGTGAGAGAGACTTAGAAGCTGACCTGCAGGGAAACTGCTGCTGGGAAAATGGCTATCAAGGGTATTTTATACACACCAGTGGCATCACACTGTGGTACGAATTTTTTTCTCTATCATTCTTCTAGGTAAGGAGGGAAAAGAAAGCAAGAAACATTGGAGAGATAAATGGAGTCTTTCCTGTGAAGGTGAGCTTGAGTTTTTTCTGTTGGACTTTGGTAAAACAGCAAAAGTTAGGTTAATTAAGGATTAATAACAAACGAAGATTAGTGAGAATGAGTAGGACACCTAATACTACCTAAATATTTGTATTTAATTTTTTCTCTGCATCATGTATCCTATTTGAAAATAATGTTTCTATAAAGTGCAACAACAATAAGATACTCTGAGTATGAAAAAACAGGTTTCTCTACCCTAAATTTCATCTGGGACAAAATCCTAGAATATTTTAGAAAGAATTAGGATAAATACCTAGCTAATATAAAATGCAATTCTGCTTTAAAATGACAACAAAATGAGAAATAAATTTGTTTTCTAAAACTTCTAATGGAATTTAGGTGTGTCCCACAGAGGTATTTAGACCATTGATTAGCATTTATAACTGTGGAAGCAAAGTTTCAGCACGGTAGAACTGAATGCATTTACACACCAGGAAATAGTTACCTTCCTTTATTGGACCCAGACTAATTCCTAAATGTAAGTTCTTTCAAATAGATTTTTTTTTTTATTTTTACTACTGAAGAAAAACAAAAAGTGAAAATCAGTTTGTAGAATTTTACTTTGTAATAAATTTAGGAGGACAGGGATGCCTTATCTTTAGAAATGAGTATTATGGAAATATATAAGCACCGAGATATTCTATAAAAGCTACAAAGGAAATAAAAGAATAAAACTTTGTGTATTATTTTACATAAATCAATTCAATTAGGTTTTTAAAATAGGAACAAATTTGATGTGGGTAAAAAATTATTTACTTAAAATAAAAAGTTTTATTTTTTCTGTAATAAAGAAGTTGGCATTATGTAACTTCTTTTTTAAGTGATTTCTACATACACATACACATATAACTCTACATACACATATCGAAAATAATGTTTCTATAAAGTGCAACAATAAGATACTCTGAGTATGAAAAAACAGTTATATTAGAGTTATTATTAGAGTTATACCATGAATTTCAATCATAATCCAAAGTTAAAAGTCATGAATTGCCCTCAAAATTTTGCCACACATGATGCTTGACCTAAGATCTAAGCTGTCGACTAAGATTATTTATTTTCTCTTTTATATAAAACTGATGTGTCCAATAAGTTTAATTTTCTGCTCCACTTTAAATTATGTGGCAATAACTTATAGAGAATATTATTTCACTTCTTTTAGTCTTCCTGTGTAGGGCTCAGGATAAATAAATCTCCTAATATAAAGACCACACAGAAAATATAACTAACATTGGTTGCTAGGTGCTATGAACCTTAAAGTAAGAGATGAGCCCCTGACCTCAAAGAGATTACTGTCTGCCTTCAGTGTTCACATTAAAACAAAAACAAGACGCAATAAATGAGGATGATATATTTTTAGTACAGATCAGTTTCTAGAGAACTTGGAAGCATGAGTGTTTGGCAAATTCTGTAGGAACCAGAGTGAGTTCCACAGGGCGGAAGAACTGGAGTGGAAAGTGAAAAACGAGGAGGAGTTTGGGGCGGTGGTAGCAGCTTTGGGTTATAGTATCATATGAATTTGAGTATTGAATAAGCATCTGATATCAAGTTATTTGCCTTTGCAAATAATATCACAAATGTATTTTTTGCAGTTGGTATTGAATATACTCATTTCGGGGAGTAATCACACAGCATATACTTTCATAGAGGTCTACACAAGAAAAATTAACTAGGTAATTATTGTTGTGATTAATAAAAATATAATTATGTTATGTTAAAAATACATTAATTTTATATGTAGCAAGGTCCAGGGTTATAAAAGTGTTATCTACACAAATAGTTGGGAACAAAAAGTAGTTTAATTAAGGGATTTTTTTAATAATACTTTGTTGAATAGCTATTTACTTGAATTGATTTTTTAAATAAACAATGTTATTACTATTATTTCAAAACACCTGTATGAAAAGATATAAAAATTGTAAAAATATAACAAATTAAAATTCTATAATACTCCCATATTAATCCGTTGTAGATATACTAAATCTACATGTACAGTATAAGTGGGCCATTGATCATAATTATTCTTTTTCTATGAGAATGGCAGATCAAATTCTTTTACATCTGATCATATGAAAGAAGCCCATATTGACTGGTGGTAATTTGACTATAGTAATAATTGCTTATATAAATCCCATCCTTCTGAATGTTATAATGACTACATAAAGCTAATTTTTATTTTACAGCAAACTTCCCTCCTGAATGCTGATTTACTTCACAGGTACTGGCCCAACCTTTCCAAACCTGCTCTCTCCTATAATTACTCCTCAGCAGGTGTATCTCCTAGTGGTCAGTGACATCACATTTTACCCAGGTGTGCAAGACAGGCTCTTGGGAATCAGGCTTGATGATCATCTCTGAGAGCCATTTGAATCTCAGTTTCTTTTACGTATAATTTTTACAGTATTTGCAGTATTGTTCCTGATCTCAAGCTTTGGATGATTAATTTTCCATGTCAGTTTGACGGGGACAAGGGATGCCCAGACATTTGCTCAGTTTCTCTGGATGTTTGTGAGAGTTTATTGGGAAGAGATAAACAATTGAATCAGTAGACTAAATGAAACAGATTTCTCTCCATAATTTTCTTTTTTTTCTTTTTTTTTTTTTTACAAATAGTTTATTGTCAAATTAGTTTCCACATAACACTCAGTGCTCATCCCCAAAGTGCCCTCCTCCATGCCCATCCCCCTCCCCCCCACATCCATCAG